>NC_091319.1:21323308-21398308 GCF_038502225.1 Cherax quadricarinatus | reverse complement strand
AGTGAGGAAGGTGAGAGGATGTGAGGAGTGAGTGATCATGTGTGAGACGCTGAGGACAAGGAAACCTTCCTCCTCAGCACTCATAACACTCTGAAGAGCAAAGATAATAACACAGAACTTCAAGATGTAACTCCGTGGCAGGACATATAACACAAATGTTAGTAATAATTTTCTAGCAAACACTTATAGAAGGGGCAAAAGATCCTCTCCTCTGAAGCTGTGACAGCTGAAGAACACTAGAACAACCTCCCCTCTAAACTTGTGACAGTTGAAGAACACTAGAACAACCTCCCCTCTAAACTTGTGACAGCTGAAGAACACTAGAACAACCTCCCCTCTAAACTTGTGACAGCTGAAGAACACTAGAACAACCTCCCCTCTAAACTTGTGACAGCTGAAGAACACTAGAACAACCTCCCCTCTAAACTTGTGACAGCTGAAGAACACTAGAACAACCTCCCCTCTAAACTTGTGACAGCTGAAGAACACTAGAACAACCTCCCCTCTAAACTTGTGACAGCTGAAGAACACTAGAACAACCTCCCCTCTGAAGCTGTGACAGTTGAAGAACACTAGAACAACCTCCCCTCTAAACTTGTGACAGTTGAAGAACACTAGAACAACCTCCCCTCTAAACTTGTGACAGTTGAAGAACACTAGAACAACCTCCCCTCTAAACTTGACAGCTGAAGAACACTAGAACAACCTCCCCTTTAAACTTGTGACAGCTGAAGAACACTAGAACAACCTCCCCTCTAAACTTGTGACAGCTGAAGAACACTAGAACAACCTCCCCTCTAAACTTGTGACAGCTGAAGAACACTAGAACAACCTCCCCTCTAAACTTGTGACAGCTGAAGAACACTAGAACAACCTCCCCTCTAAACTTGTGACAGCTGAAGAACACTAGAACAACCTCCCCTCTAAACTTGTGACAGCTGAAGAACACTAGAACAACCTCCCCTCTAAACTTGTGACAGCTGAAGAACACTAGAACAACCTCCCCTCTAAACTTGTGACAGCTGAAGAACACTAGAACAACCTCCCCTCTAAACTTGTGACAGCTGAAGAACACTAGAACAACCTCCCCTCTAAACTTGTGACAGCTGAAGAACACTAGAACAGCCTCCATTCAGAAGCTGTGACAGTTGAACATAAGAACAGCCTCCCCTCTAGTTGGCAGATACAGTGTCTGGGAAGATACAGGGGTTGGGAAGATACAGTGTCTGGGAAAATACAGTGTCTGGGAAGATACAGGGGTTGGGTAGATACAGTGTCTGGGAAGATACAGTGTCTGGGAAGATACAGTGTCTGGGAAGATACAGTGTCTGGGAAGATACAGTGTCTGGGAAGATACAGGGGTTGGGTAGATGCAGGGGTTGGGAAGATACAGGGGTTGGATAGATACAGTGTATGGGAAGATACAGGGGTTTTGTAGATACAGGGGTTGGATAGATACAGTGTCTGGGAAGATACAGGGGTTGGGTAGATACAGGAGTTGGGTAGATACAGGGGTTGGGAAGATACAGTGTCTGGGAAGATACAGTGTCTGGGAAGATACAGTGTCTGGGAAGATACAATGTCTGGGAAGATACAGGGGTTGGGTAGATGCAGGGGTTGGGAAGATACAGGGGTTGGATAGATACAGTGTATGGGAAGATACAGGGGTTTTGTAGATACAGGGGTTGGATAGATACAGTGTCTGGGAAGATACAGGGGTTGGGTAGATACAGGGGTTGGGTAGATACAGGGGTTGGGTAGATACAGGGGTTGGGTAGATACAAGGGCTGGGAAGATACAGTGTCTGGGAAGATACAGGGGTTGGGTAGATACAGTGTCTGGGAAGATACAGGGGTTGGGAAGATAGTGTCTAAGAAAATACAGTGTCTGAGAAGATATAGGGGTTGGGTAGATACAGTGTCTGGGAAGATACAGGGGTTGGGTAGATACAGGGGTTGGATAGATACAGTGTCTGGGAAGATACAGGGATTGGGTAGATACAGGAGTTGGATAGATACAGTGTCTGGGAAGATACAGGGGTTGGTAGATACAGGGGTTGGGTAGATACAGGGGTAGGATAGATACAGTGTCTGGAAAGATACAGGGGTTGGTAGATACAGGGGTTGGATAGATACAGTGTCTGGGAAGATACAGGGGTTGAGTAGATATAGGGGTTGGGTAGATACAGTGCCTGGGAAGATACGGTGTTTGGAAAAATACAGTGTCTGGGAAGATACAGGGGTTGGGTAGATACAGGGGATGGGAAGATACAGGGGATGGGAAGATACAGGGGTTGAGTAGATACAGGGGTTGGGAAGATACAGTGTCTGGGAAGATACAGGGGTTGGGTAGATACAGGGGTTGGGTAGATACAGGGGTTGGGTAGATACAGGGGTTGGGTAGATACAAGGGCTGGGAAGATACAGTGTCTGAGAAGATATAGGGGTTGGGTAGATACAGTGTCTGGGAAGATAAAGGGGTTGGGTAGATACAGGAGTTGGATAGATACAGTGTCTGGGAAGATACAAGGGTTGGGTAGATACAGGAGTTGGATAGATACAGTGTCTGGGAAGATACAGGGATTGGTAGATAGAGGGGTTGGGTAGATACAGGGGTAGGATAGATACAGTGTCTGGGAAGATACAGGGGTTGGTAGATACAGGGGTTGGATAGATACAGTGTCTGGGAAGATACAGGGGTTGAGTAGATATAGGGGTTGGGTAGATACAGTGCCTGGGAAGATACGGTGTCTGGAAAAATACAGTGTCTGGGAAGATACAGGGGTTGGGTAGATACAGGGGATGGGAAGATACAGTGTATGGGAAGATACAGGGGTTGGGTAGATACAGTGTCTGGGAAGATACAGGGGTTAAGTAGATACAGTGTCTGGGAAGATACAGGAGTTGGGTAGATACAGTGTCTGGGAAGATACAGGGGTTGGGAAGATACAGTGACTGGGAAGATACAGGGGTTGGGAAGATACAGCGTCCGGGAAGATATAGGGGATGGGTAGATACAGTGTCTGGGAAGATACAGGGGTTTGGTTGATACAGGGGTTGGGTAGATACAGGGGTTGGGTAGATACAGGGGTTGGGTAGATATAGGGGTTGGGAAAATACAAGTGTTGAGTAGATAAAGGGGTTGGGTAGATACAGGGGTTGGGAAGATACAGGGGTTGGTAGATACAGGGGTTGGGTAGATACAGAGGTTGGGTAGATACAGGGGTTGGGTAGATACAGGGGTTGGGAAGATGCAGGGGTTGGGTAGATACAGGGGTTGGGTAGATACAGGGGTTGGGTAGATACAGGGGTTGGGTAGATACAGGGGTTGGGTAGATACAGGGGTTGGGTAGACACAGGGGTTGGTAGATACAGTGTCTGGGAAGATACAGGGGTTGGCAGATACAGGGGGTGGTAGATACAGTGTCTGGGAAGATACAGGGGTTGGGTAGATACAGGGGTTGGGTAGATACAGGGGTTGGGAAGATACAGGGATTGGGTAGATACAGGGGGTTGGGTAAATACAGGGATTGGGAAGATACAAGTGTTGGGTAGATAAAGGGGTTGGGAAGATAAAAGGGTTGGGTAGATACAGGGGTTGGGTAGATACAGGGGTTGGGAAGATAAAGGGGTTGGGTAGATACAGGGGTTGGGTAGACACAGGGGTTGGGAAGATACAGGGGTTGGGAAGATACAGAGGTTGGGTAGATACAGGGGTTGGGAAGATAAAGGGGTTGGGAAGATAAAGGGGTTGGGTAGATACAGGGGTTGGCTAGACACAGGGGTTGGGAAGATACAGGGGTTGGGAAGATAAAGAGGTTGGGTAGATACAGGGGTTGGGAAGATAAAGGGGTTGGGAAGATACAGGGGTTGGGTAAGTACAGGGGTTGGGAAGATAAAGGGGTTGGTTAGATACAGGGGTTGGGTAGACACAGCGGTTGGCAAGATACAGGGGTTGGTAGATACAGGGGTTGAGTAGATACAGGGGTTGGGAAGATAAAGGGGTTGGGTAGATAAAGGGGTTGGGTAGATACAGGGGTTGGGTAGACACAGGGGTTGGGAAGATACCGGGTTTGGGAAGATACAGGGGGTGGGCAGATACAGGGGTTGGGTAGATACAGGGGTTTTTAGATACAGGGGTTGGGAAGATAAAGGGGTTGGGTAGATAAAGGGGTTGGGTAGATACAGGGGTTGGGTAGACACAGGGGTTGGGAAGATACAGGGTTTGGGTAGATACAGGGGGTTGGGTAGATACAGGGATTGGGAAGATACAAGTGTTGGGTAGATAAAGGGGTTGGGAAGATAAAAGGGTTGGGTAGATACAGGGGTTGGGTAGATACAGGGGTTGGGAAGATAAAGGGGTTGGGTAGATACAGGGGTTGGGTAGACACAGGGGTTGGGAAGATACAGGGGTTGGGAAGATACAGAGGTTGGGTAGATACAGGGGTTGGGAAGATAAAGGGGTTGGGAAGATAAAGGGGTTGGGTAGATACAGGGGTTGGCTAGACACAGGGGTTGGGAAGATACAGGGGTTGGGAAGATACAGAGGTTGGGTAGATACAGGGGTTGGGAAGATAAAGGGGTTGGGTAGATACAGGGGTTGGGTAAGTACAGGGGTTGGGAAGATAAAGGGGTTGGTTAGATACAGGGGTTGGGTAGACACAGCGGTTGGCAAGATACAGGGGTTGGTAGATACAGGGGTTGAGTAGATACAGGGGTTGGGAAGATAAAGGGGTTGGGTAGATAAAGGGGTTGGGTAGATACAGGGGTTGGGTAGACACAGGGGTTGGGAAGATACAGGGTGTGGGAAGATACAGGGGGTGGGTAGATACAGGGGTTGGGTAGATACAGGGGTTGGTAGATACAGGGGTTGGGAAGATAAAGGGGTTGGGTAGATAAAGGGGTTGGGTAGATACAGGGGTTGGGTAGACACAGGGGTTGGGAAGATACAGGGTTTGGGAAGATACAGGGGGTGGGTAGATACAGGGGTTGGGTAGATACAGGGGTTGGTAGATACAGGGGTTGGGAAGATACAGGGGTTGGGTAGATACAGGGGTTGGGTAGATACAGGGGTTGGGAAGATATAGGGGTTGTGTAGATACAGGGATTGGTAAATACAGGGGTTGGGTAGATACAGGGGTTGGGTAGATACAGGGGTGGGGAGGATACAAGGGTTGGGTGGATACAGGGGTTGGGTAGATACAGGGATTGGTAAATACAGGGGTTGGGAAGATACAGAGGTTGGTAGATACAGGGATTGGTAAATACAGGGGTTGGGAAGATACAGGGGTTGGGTAGATACAGGCGTTGGGTAGATACAGAGGTTGGATAGATACAGGGGTTGGGTAGATACAGGGATTGGTAAATACAGGGGTTGGGAAGATACAGAGGTTGGTAGATACAGGGATTGGTAAATAAAGGGGTTGGGAAGATACAGAGTTTGGGTAGATACAGGGGTTGGGTAGATACAGGAGTTGGGTAAATACAAGGGTTGGGTAGATACAGGGGTTGGGTAAATACAAGGGTTGGGTAGATACAGGGGTTGGGTAAATACAAGGGTTGGGTAGATACAGGGGTTGGGTAGATACAGGGGTTGGGTAGATACAGGGGTTGGGTAAATACAAGGGCTGGGTAGATATAGGGGTTGGGTAAATACAAGGGTTGGGTAGATACAGGGGTTGGGTAAATACAAGGGTTGGGTAGATACAGGGGTTGGGTAAATACAAGGGTTGGGTAGATACAGGGGTTGGGTAGATACAGGGGTTGGGTAGATACAGGGGTTGGGTAAATACAAGGGTTGGGTAGATACAGGGGTTGGGTAAATACAAGGGTTGGGTAGATACAGGGGTTGGGTAAATACAAGGGTTGGGTAGATACAGGGGCTGGGTAAATACAAGGGTTGGGTAGATACAGGGGTTGGGTAGATACAGTACTAAGGCTCACAGTTCTGGAAGTTCTCACCATGACCAGTTGACAATGGACCACCCGGGGCACAGCAACTGCAAATAGTAATAGCAGTAAGAGCGCGCAGCAGTTATAGTAGACAGTATAAGTAGGAGGCAGTAGTATTAGTAGGCAGTAAGAGTAGTTAGTAGTAGTAGTGGTAAGTGGTAGCTGGCAGCAGCAGCAGCAGCAGCAGCAGCAGCAGCAGCAGCAGCAGCAGCAGCAGCAGCAGCAGCAGCAGCAGCAGCAGCAGCAGCAGCAGCAGCAGCAATATAAACCTCCACTACATATATCCACATTTTACTTTAAATAATGGTGAGCGCTTTACAGTGTTATGGTAATACCTCATCATCAGACTTATAGCAGCTAGTAGCGTAAGTGAAGGATGGGAAGAGAGCCTTGTCGTCTCCTATCAACCTCAACAATACAGACACACGTAGAAGCAGAGTGTATATCTCTTATCTACCAGTGTCTCTGTCTCTCTCTCATCCCACCTCCAACATTAGTAATGGTAATACTCAAACTGCTTCTTTAGTATATATGTTGAAGCTTGTCTTGTTGTATTTGTTGCACTGTTTCTTGTTTATGCTGCAGGCTTTTATACTGCAGCGTAACTTGCAATGTTACTTGTTCATACTGCAAGATGTGTTGCTGTGTTACTCGTTCATACTGCAGTGTTACTTTTTTATACTGTAAGTGTTACTTGTTTATACTGCAGTATTATTTGTTGTTATTCTTGTAGTGTTACTTGTTTATATTGCAGTGTTACTCATTCATATTGCAGTGTTACTTGTTTATACTGCAGTGTTACTTGATGCACTGGTGTCACTTGTTTATACAGCCGTGTTACTTGTTACACTTCAGTGTTACTTGTTGCACTGGTGTTACTTGTTTATACTGTAGTGTTACTCGTTCATACTACAAATTTTGTTACCTTCAAAATATGAACACTGGTGTTTCCTACTTGATATTTTTAATGGTGTGTGTTGATTATGTTTTTTCCACTTTTACTCTCGAAATGCTAAAGTTTTATTTGACCTTATTGCATTAGTTTTTCCCTTAGAGGCTCTTGATCCTAGAAACCGGACTCTAGGTTGATTTCTATGAAATAATTGGCGAATGTCTCTTTTGATGAGAAATAAGTCACATTCGATTTTGCCACCGAAGTGGCCAGTTCATTGTGTACCTCATAACCATCCTGTAGACTGTAGCGTAGGAACAAATAGATACACACATCTGGATTTATATCTACAGTTCTCTTACCTGTTACAAACAAAGTTAGGAAATTTGCTTAATATATCTGGTATCTTATTTTCACTAATAAGATATCTTGACATATCACATAGGTTATTTTACTGTCTATGTCTATATTCCTCAATAAGTGGACAATTAAGCAGTGTTCAAGATAGTGACCACAGGGCTGGCCACATACTTTGCATTTGGTTTGATCATCATTTGTGTGTTTGCCAAGCTGCCAGAAGTACTTCTAACCAAACCACTACAACATAAGTCAGTCTGCTCACATTGCAAGTTGTACATATATGGTATACAATACTGACATGATGAAGAATTTGATACACGTGTGGCATCTGGGTATCTTTATTGAAGACGTTTCGCCATCCAGTGGCTTTATCAATACAAATTCAAGGATATAATTGGAAGACAGTAGAACTATATACAAAAGATGAAGTAATCAGTCCCTCAACCTTGGAATTGGTGAAGATCACTGTAGTCTTAGAGAGTCTTCAAGACTGCGGTACTCTTCAACTCCAAGGCTGAGGGACTGATTATCTCATCTTTTGTACATATGTCCTTGAATTTGCATTGATAAAGCTACTGGCTGGCGAAACGTCTACAATAAAGATACCCAGATGTCGCACATGTGTCTAATTCTTCACACTGCAAGTTGCTCCATAAACGCACTTATCTACGTTCATGTTATCATAGTGGGTTATAGATCTATTCAGGATTCTAGTTGCATTCCTATAACATTATAAACCGCAGTGTTTGGTTACTTGGTCACCCTTCGTTAAACCAACTTAACGTTCTTTTATGTGCCTACAACATATGTGTCCTCAAGACAATAGTTAAAATGTAAATGATTTTGCATCCATCACAAGTTGAAGAATAAGACACCTGTGTAACATTTGGGAATTAATAAAGATTCTCAAATGTTGCACAAGTGTCTCAGTGTTCAACCATAGTTCAAAATGTGTATGACATGTACATTAAGCTTAAGTAAAACTAACTTTCTTAAAAACTAGTCAGTCTGTGGAAAAAGTTTAGACTGATTTTAGCTTGTGTAGGTTCCACTTTACATTTTCTGGGGAAACAAATGAAGTAATGATCTTCCTGCGATCATTTTTGAGCGTCGCATCTGATTACCTTTAACCTTCCCATGCTGATTATTTGATAATACAACATCGGAGCGACATCAAGTTTATCGTACTTGTGTATTTTAAGATATGTGGTCCTTTTCGTTCCTTTGAAAGATCTGAATTAGATTTGGTCTGTGTGTGTCCTAATTTACAATTTTTACTGAAATTTGGAAACAAGTTTACATACGGTGACTTACGTTCCCCGCTTCTGATTCCCTTCAGATCTTCAGCACTAATATTTAATATGATAATGGTATACAATACCGACAAAGATGATAAGTAAGACACGTGTACAACAGTTAGGTATTTTTATTCCGAAACGTTTCGCCAACACAGTAGCCTTCTTCAGTCGAATACAAAGGAGGCAGCAGAAGAAGTGGAGATGTAAAGACGACGTAATCAATGCATCACACTTGAAGACGTATTTCTGAGGTGGTCAGTCCCTCAGCGTGGAGAAGAGTATTGTTCCATTGTCTGGGACAGATTAAGGAACAATACTCGTCTCCAGGCTGAGGAACTGACCACCTCAAAACTACGTCTTCAAGGGTGAGGGATTGATTACATCGTCTTTATATCTCTAATGCTTCTGCTGCCTCCTCTGTACTCAACTGAAGAAGGCTACTGTGTAAGCGAAACGTTTCAGAAAAAAGATACCTAACTGTTGCACATATTTCTTACTTATCAACTAATATTTAACTTTATTATCAACTAATGCCTCACTCTGGACTATTCCAATCGCATGCATTAAGGCACAAGGGACTACGGTTACGAAATACAGGGATATCTTTATCGGATCGCGCAGCGAAATATATATATAGTTAAGATTACTATTAAATTCATGGAGAAGCGCTAAACCCGTAGGGATCATACAGTTCCTGGGGAAAATGGAAGGCATGTAGGTTCGATTCAAGCAACTGGAACACAGGTCCAGCTGCTGGCATCAAGAGCCCCTTCCCTCCTGAGGCGAGGCTTCACACTAAGTGTTGTTGTCCATCAAACAAGCTACCAGCAAGTGTCTCCCTCCTGCCTCGCCATCTCTCAAACTTTTAAATAATAATAAAATACAAGAGCAACTAATAAAAAAAGCAACAAGGAAAAAATATAATGATCTCTTGTTTCGCCTTACCACGAACCTCATCCTCCTCTTCGTATTCTTCCTTCTCTTCATCCTCTTCCTCCTCTTCATCCTTTTCCTCTTCATCCTCTTCCTCCTTTTCACATTCTTCATCTTTTTCCTCTTCCTCTTCTTCCGCCTCTTCCTCTTCCTCCTTCTCCCAAGCTTTCCTTCTTGCACGTCCTCCCTCTCTAAGTGTCTTTACCACCGATCTTTCTCCACCGTCACTAAACCTCCTTCACCCCTGACCAAGTCTCTCACTTCCTCACTGACCTTCTCTTTCCACTTAAAAATCACCGACGCTCACCTCCTTTCCCTTCCCTCCTTCCCTTCCCACCTTCCCTTTACTGATCTCTCCGTCAATACCTTTCTTAATTACCCACTCACCCTCCTCTCCCAACTACATTCTCATCCTCGTAAAAATTCCATTTCTCCAGTGTATGAGATAAGTAAGTTTATTCAGGTACAGGTACACATAAATACAGTTGCATAAATTATCAAACATAGCAGCATATGTGTAGATTACCTAAGATAACACAAGAAAGTCAGACAAGGTGACTTATTTTCATTGGGGTTCTTGATTGTCCCGAGAGATGATAATTTCCCAGTGATAGTAACTCCAGCTGTACTGGGAGGAAACCTCTGAAGTTTCTCTGGCTGATGAACCCTTACTGCACTTGTTGCAATACTGCATGATATCCTTATTGACACTACTGAAGTCTCCCAGCTCAGGATGAGACTACTGAAGTCTCCCAGCTCAGGTTGAGACTACTGAAGTCTCCCAGCTCAGGCTGAGACTACTGAAGTCTCCCAGCTCAGGCTGATACTACTGAAGTCTCCCAGCTCAAATTGAGACTATTGAAGTCTCCCAGCTCAGGATGAGACGACTGAAGTCTCGCAGCTCAGGATGAGACTATTGAAGTCTCCCAGCTCAGGCTGACCCTACTGAAGTCTCCCAGCTCAGGTTGAGACTACTGAAGTCTCCCAGCTCAAGTTGAGACTACCGAAGTCTCCCAGCTCAGATTGAGACTACTGAAGTCTCCCAGCTCAGATTGAGACTACTAAAGTCTCGCAGCTCAGGATGAGACTACTGAAGTCTCCCAGCTCAGGCTGACCCTACTGAAGTCTCCCAGCTCAGGTTGAGACTACTGAAGTCTCCCAGCTCAGGTTGAGACTACTGAAGTCTCCCAGCTCAGGCTGATACTACTGAAGTCTCCCAGCTCAGGTTGAGACTACTGAAGTCTCCCAGCTCAGGTTGAGACTACTGAAGTCTCCCAGCTCAGGTTGAGACTACTGAAGTCTCCCAGCTCAGGTTGAGACTACTGAAGTCTCCCAGCTCAGGTTGAGACTACTGAAGTCTCCCAGCTCAGGCTGATACTACTGAAGTCTCCCAGCTCAGGTTGAGACTACTGAAGTCTCCCAGCTCAGGCTGATACTACTGAAGTCTCCCAGCTCAGGTTGAGACTACTGAAGTCTCCCAGCTCAGGCTGATACTACTAAAGTCTCCCAGCTCAGGTTAAGACTACAGAAGTCTCCCAGCTCAGGCTGATACTACTGAAGTATCCCAGTTCAAGCTGATACTACTGAAGTCTCCCAGCTCAGGCAGACACTACTGAAGTCTCCCAGCTCAAGCTGACACTACTGAAATCTCCTAGCTCAGGCTGACACTACTGAAATCTCCCAGCTCAAGCTGACACTACTGAAGTCTCCCAGCTCACGCTGATACTACTGAAGTCTCCTAGCTCAAGCTGACACTACTGAAGTCTCCCAGCTCAGGTAGACACTACTGAAGTCTCCCAACTCAAGCTGACACTACTGAAATCTCCCAGCTCAAGCTGACACTACTGAAGTCTCCCAGCTCAAGCTGACACTCTCAGTAGTAGTACCAGTTCCTAGTAACCAGTTACCAGTAACCAGTGTACCAGTATATGACTCACTACCAACCATCTGTGTGAATCATTGACTGTATTCATATTGCTGCTGACCATAGCAGGATTTCAAACACCCTCACCCGTAGGCACACATGGGTCAGTCAAGATAGTGAGCAGAGAGAGGCAGGTCGGCTGTTGGCGCTTTCCATACTTCCCGTTATATATTATACGTTCTACCAGCCTACATGAGTATTCTTACCCTATCCACGTATCGAAAACCCACATGACAAATGGTGGCACCGGTGTGGGCGTGGATTTAAGGGTATTTCAGACGTTAGAAGACTGTTTGTGGGGAGCCGGCAGGTCAAAGGTGAACCGTCCGCCACCTCCAGCTACTCGCTACCCTCACTCTTCTCCACCCTGTGTACTCCAGCCTGCAAGCCTGTTGCAGCCGTTTTTCAAACTTTCTGGCTTAGTTCGTGTGCTAATTGCTTCAATCTCTGAGGGGTTGACCCGGATTTTGCAATTAAGCCAGCCAAGCCAGACTGTGGAAGTGAACGCTAGTCAGCCTACCTCAGCCTACCATCCAGCCTGTCTCCTGTCATCCACCTGCTCCTCCATGCTGTGTGCATCGTTACACGTCTTCCAGTCAGCCATTCTCGTGGGTTAAGCCAGTCCGCCAACCCAGCTTCCTAACCCAGCTGAGAGAGAGAGAAGTAAGCCATGCAAGTTCCTCTGAAGTATTGTTTCATATATTGCTTGTGCTTGGATGCTGCTAAGAGTGATTTTCACCATTCCCTGTGGCATATTGTGGCTTAGTTAAGTCACCTTCGTGGGTAGTGAGTGGAGTGTGCGCCAGTGAGTAACAGCGAGTGTACGCTCTCTTCACCAACCCGCCACACACTCTTCACTCATCTACCTGTGGCTGTTTGCACCCTTGTACCAGGTCCTAGTACTTTTGTCTCACATAATTGGTCAAGAGATTGTAGCTGAGCGCCAACGATAAAGCCAGTTATGTGAGTTCACCGAGAAAGCGCATTTCTTCACGACGACAGTGTGAGTGTAGGCGGCATCACCCGCAGGACAACCTTCCCCTCATCACTAGTCACTCCGTCTTCTACTCCAGACTTCAGTGACAATTTTCAAGAGACATTTTCCTGCATTTAAAGACATTTGCGTGTGTGAGACATTTACAGTGAATTTCTTGTGTACTCTAAGCCTTGTGTTTTCAGTGTAGACTCTGTGTTTCTTTGACTCATTATTTTTGCAATATTTTTCAGTGTTATGAAATTCAGAGACCAGCTGCTAAAAAGATTTAAAGCAAACAGACAGGATATTGCAGCACTAAATGAATTCCAAAGGGTGAGGAACAGAGTACAGAGACTTATAAAAGGAGCAAAGGCAAAGCACTACTGCTCAAAAATTGAAGAGTATAAGCATAAACCCAGAAAGCTCTGGCAACAACTAAAACAGTTGGGGTATAGCCATAAGCCAGTAGATAGGTCTAACATAGTACTCACTATCGATAATGAGGTATGCCACGAAACATCTAAGGTGGCAAATTGCTTTAATTCCTACTACACATCTGTTGCATCAACACTAGTAAGTAAACTACCAGCTGCATCAAATACCTTTAACACAGACTCTGATAAGTTTCAAACATACTATACCAATAAAGGGGTAACCCCAAACAGTTGTCAACTAGTAAGTGTATCTCATGACTTTATTCAAAAAGAACTAAGCAGGTTAAACCCAACTAAGAGCACAGGCCCTGATAACATCCCGTCTAAGTTCCTAAAAGATGGTGCTTCTGAACTGTCAATCCCTATTGCTCACATAATAAATCTATCAATCACCACTAATACAGTACCGGAGGGGTTCAAGGAGGCCAGAGTCACTCCTATCTTCAAGAAAAATAGTAGGTCTGATGTAAGCAACTATAGGCCTGTTAGTATACTCAGTATAATATCTAAAATTCTAGAGAGGGCGGTGTATTCTCAAGTAGTTAAGTACCTTAATGACAACAACATTCTCCATAGCTATCAATCGGGCTTTAGAAGATCCTACTCAACCGACACCTCCCTTATTAATCTGATGGATTACCTGAGAACTGAAATGTCAAAGGGGAACCTCATAGGCATGGTAACCTTAGACCTGCAAAAGGCCTTCGATACTGTCAACCACAATATATTATGTAATAAACTTCAAGCTATTGGTATAGGTTCTGTAGACTGGTTTAAGTCCTACCTTAGCAACAGGAGACAAATAGTCAAAATCAACAAAACAGAATCAGAACCCCTGCCGATAACATGTGGAGTTCCCCAAGGTAGTATTCTGGGTCCCTTATTATTCTTATGTTATGTCAATGATATGCCTATCAGTGTCAAGTGCAAACTCCTACTGTATGCAGATGACAGTGCTCTGTTAGTGTCAGGTAAAGACCCACAAGATATTGCTAATGTTTTAACACTGGAACTGGAGTCCTGCAGCAAATGGTTAGTAGACAACAAACTATCATTACACCTAGGGAAAACTGAAGCCATTCTCTTTGGCACGAAACATAAACTGAGAAGGGTAAATAATTTTAATGTTCAATGTAATGGGGAGCCCATCACTTTGGTTTCATCAGTAAAATATTTGGGAATCCCCTTTGACCCATGCATGTCAGGAGAATTGATAGGGAACAGTGTAGTAAAGAAAGCGAATGCCAAACTGAAGTTCCTGTATAGACAAGCACAGTGTCTACCTACTGAGGCTCGCAGGACCCTATGTCTAGCCCTTATACAATGCCATATGGATTACGCTTGCTCTTCTTGGTACTCTGCCTTGACAAAAAAACTGAAAGATAGACTGCAAATCACCCAGAACAAAATCGTAAGATTCATCCTGGGGCTGGGACCAAGAGAACATGTAGGCCAGGATGAATTACAGCAGTTGGATATGCTGAATGTTGAAGACAGAGTAAAACAACTGAAGCTAAATCATGTTTATAAAATTGCTCACAAACAATGTCCAGAATATCTTGCTGTCAATTTTGTCAAGGTTGGGAACCAAAGCAATCATAGTACTAGGGGGAGAGAGCACAACTTTGTAGTACCCACAGTCAGTGGCCAGGCTTCAAACACCTTTTATTGTACAGCAATAAAGGAATGGAACAGACTACCCGCACATGTCAAAGCCAGTCATAGCATGAACCAGTTCAAGAAGAGTGCCAAAAGGTGTCTGATGAATGTAGCTACAGAAAGGGAGGGGAATGATTTTCTATTTTTTAGCTAACATACGTGTAAATTTTACCTTATTCCTTGTAATGACCCTCGTATTGTAGATAGTCTTAATGACCTTGGTGTAGCAGATAGTCTTTTTAGTATGATAATAAGATGTTATCTTCATTGTAGAATAATAAGAAAATATTATAACCTTTATACTATAATAATAAGGTAAAAGGACCCCAATGGAAATAAGTCACTCTGTCTGACTTTTTTGGGTTATCCTAGGTTCTCTACACATATGCTGCTATGTATGATAATTCTATGTAACTGTATTTGTGTATACCTGAATAAACTTACTTACTTACTTATCTCTTGTGTTTCATTTTTATAATTTTTATCTGTGTTTTTTTTATGCTACTCTCTGTCTGTAGTAAGTCTTATTCTGTAGTGTACCAGTCAGTCACTCCGTGTGAAGTAATTCATTTTTTTTATCTTGTATTCTTTCAGCATTGTATTCTCCAGTATTTGTCATTGTAGTTCATGCAGTGATATCCACCCCAGTATACCAAATTATCCATTTATTTCTGTATACCTTTTTTTCGTTTGCCAGCAGTGTGTCATTCCTCTAATTTTTTCGCAGACTTGTGTACCATTATTTTTGCCAGCAATTTTTGTCGTATCAGTCACAGCAAGATTTTGTTGTAAGAATATACTAAAAAAATGAACAAGTGAATATGTTGTGTGTGCCCCGCCACTTGTAAGTGTTACACTTCCAGTTTTGTTTCTTGTTTTATTTTTATTCATATTTTTCATATTTTTTTGAACAAATTCACTCTTAGTGTAATTTAAATTTCTTTTTTAATGTAAAGTGTTTTCTTTACTCTGTTTGAGTAAATTGTTTTGTCTAATTTATAATTAAGAGTTAAAGTGTTCAATCAGTTTTTCTTCATATTTTTATTTTATTATTTAACCTACATTTTCCCAGTGTAACTTTATTACTGCATTGATTATTTCTGCACCTTATTTTGTTGCCCTTGTTCTGCAATGAATTATTTTCTTTTATTGATATTTTTATGCATTATTATTCTCAGTTCATTATTGTTTGAGTCTTGTTTTTCATTTTATTATTTTTCCTCGTGTTGTCTTTGCATTATATTTTAATTTTGTTTATGCATTCCTAGAAAATATTTAAATTTCCCAGTTATCTCTCTTTGCATACAATTTCGTGATTTTATTTTATACTTTTTACATTAAATTACAATTTTATTAGTTAATTCCTTCATTAGCAAGAGTACAGACAGCTCATTTTGCATTTAATTCAGTCTCCAGTAATATTTTTACTTGTAAATTTCAATGTAATTTTTTATCTTGTCCAGCAGTCCTTTACATTGAGTTGTCCTTCCTCTTGCAGTGTATCTTAGACTTTTTTTTTTATTACTTTTGCAGAATTAGTTGCATCTCTTTTATTTCAATTTTAGCATTTTGAATAATTTTTATTGTTCATTATTTTTGCCTTATTTGTTCTCGTGCAACTTCTTTGCCATTATGTCTCACATACCGCCAAGTGACACTTTAGTGAATGGCGACACTCAGACCTGGCAGGCTACTGCTGCTCCTGTCATCAGTCCTCATAGTTCCTTAGCGACTGACAGACCGACCCAGACACTGAGATACTATAGTTTTACTCGTGATTCCCTTGATGCGTTACCTTTATTCAATGGCCATGTACATAGTCTTGAAGCATGGTTTACTGCCATTCGTTCTTGTGTTAATGCTCTACTTGAAGGTCCTCCTTCAGAGGAAAGTCTTATCAGACTTGCGAAAGAAGCTCTTCATCGATCCCCTGCTGCTGTTCACATTGTTGATCTCCTTGATATGCGAGACTTCAGGAATCTTACTAAGTGGTCACAATATGAGGAACTGATTCGTTCTTTCCTCGTACCAGTAAAAACAGCTGATCCATATGTCGTTCTTAGGGAACTAGTGAATGCTACACCCATGACTAATGAATCGTTGAGTGCATTTGCTGTTAGATTAGACAAACTTTTATCATCATTTATCAATGCTATCCAGTCCTCAGCTTTTGTCCCTGATGAGGATAAACCATCCACAGCATCGTTTGCTAAAATAGCAGCTTTTGGAGCAATCAAAGAACTAATGCCACCTGCTTCCGTGTGTGCTTATGAGGCTAATCCCCCAACTGTGACGATGGAACCCCTTACAGCCCTAAATCATGTACGTTCCTTGTGCCCCCAGGGTACTTTCCCATGTATCAAAAGTAATTTCACACCTATGCCTCAGTCTGCACCACCTCTTGTTTGCGCCACAGCGACAAATCGTGGTCGTCAACCATCTCGGCGATCACCAAGGACCAGTGTACAGAGTCATTATAAACCTCATAGTATTCATAGTACATTCAGTAACCATAGTCAGCGGACTTGTTACAACTGTGGTTTCCGTGGCCATATTGCAATTAATTGTCCTGATAGTTACCCTAAGAGGCGTCGTACTGATGATGAGTACCAGTCAGATCTTCCCTACTGTACTTATCATAGAATACATGGACATGACACATCTGAGTGCAATGCTCTCTACAACCTTCAGTACTCTAGGTCTTTCCGTGGCCGTTCCAACCGCAGAACCCGTAGAGGAAACAGACGTCATGGTTCTCAAACTAACCAGAACCAGGCTCATTCTTCCAATTCGGGGGAATTCGAGCACCCCAGTCAAACCATCCATGGTGACAGTAGGTGATAATGAGTACACCATCCCCGTTCACAATTCCTTTGAAGCCTTAAGCAGTCTCGAGAATGACAATCCTGCTGAAGATGTTGCTTCACATGTCTCTGATGTAGATGATTTTGGGGATGAAGTGGAACAAATCTTTGCTGATGACAATCCACCTTTTTGTTTGCACATAACTTCCAATGCAACCATAGGCCCTATAGTGCAAGCATCTGTTCATAATGCGCCCGTTCATTTGTTCATGGACTCTGGTGCGCAAGTCAATATTATCAGGTCTAGTTTGTTTAGGGATAAGCAGTTACGACATGTCCTTCTCGTAGAACCGACTCATGTGTCCTCCCTTAGTGGAGTAGCTGGTTCTCACCTGCGTGTCCGAGGTCGGACTTCCCTCACTTTTTCTATCCAAGGTAGAGACTTCACTGCTTCCTTCCTTGTTGTCGACCAGATTACTTTCCCTGGTGACCTTCTACTGGGATTTGCTTCCATGCGAGACTTACGCATTGTGCTCGACCCTTATCGATGGCATGCCCAAATTGATGACTTGATCGTACCATTTTGGGGTTACCAGCTTGGATCCGAGATCTGCCATACTGCCGCAGAGTACGACATTCGAATTAAGTCCTTACAGGCCAGTGCATTTTCCAGTAGCGCACCCAAGCGGTCAGGCACTGATGATCCTGTCACTCCTGTCTGTGTTCCTCCAACTTCAGACTTGCAAGATAGTGTCCAGTTACCTCAAGTTTCCGAGGATGCTCTGACTACCTTGAGTGCTGAGCCTATCCCTGCAATGTCTGCTAGTTCAAGTAGTAGTTTCTCCACAGGGGACGCCTTGTCGGAAAACAATTACTTGCAACTAGTAATGCCATCTCTTGTTGATGTCACATGCCGTCTGCAGAAAGACGTTTCTGTCGCAGCTAGTGCCCTCACTAGAGTGTCTGTTGTTCCTAGTGTTCCAGATGGTGATAACGTCCTAGTTGACAGTGATTCTTGCAAAGTAAAAGGTCTATTTGTTGAACCATCCTTACATGTTGTAAGAGATAGTAAGATCCATTTCTTCCTAGCTAACACTTCTGGTCACAGTGTTCGTCTCAGAGCAAATACCAATCTTGTTGACCTTGTTCACTATCCTTACCCTGTTCAGGTAGAGGATGAGTTGTCACCTGACCAGTGGGTCGGTGCTATTTCTACCGGGGAGACCTCATCCACTTCACCGGATCAATCTGTTTCACCAGTTGAGGAGAAAGACTTAGCTCCCACTGACTTCCCAGATGAAGTCAAGCGTTTGTTGACTTTGTTGAACAAACGTCGTAAAGCCATTGCCTTACCAGATGAGAAGATGGGTATAACACACTTATTGTCCCATCGTATACCACTTGAACCTGGTACTAGACCTATCTATATACCTGCGTACAGAATGCCTCATTCACAAGTTGCTGTCGCAAAAGAATTGATCAATCAAATGCTTGATGATGAAGTTATTGCACCTAGCAATTCACCTTGGAATGCCCCCTTGATCCTAGTACCTAAGAAGGATGATACTTGCGAAAACTATCCCAGATCGCCCCCACTTCCTGTACTGGGTGATCTTTTACATAACATCGGAGATAACAAAGTCTTTTCAACCCTGGACTTGTTACAAGGGTTTTGGCAAGTCCCTCTTCACGAGGACAGCCAAGAGCTAACTACATTCTCCACTCCTACAGGTCATTATCACTTCCTCCGTATAGCGTTTGGATTACGATCCTCCCCTATCACGTTCTCAAGGCTCATGACTAATATCTTTAGAGGTCTCATAGGTAATGCACTTATGGTGTACTTAGATGACGTAATCGTCATGTCTAAAGACGTGGATACACACTTGAAAAGACTTGATGTAGTACTTGGTAAGCTTGAAGAAGCCAATTTAAAGATCAAACTGTCTAAATGTCAATTTTTCAGATCAGAAATTAAGTTTCTTGGTCACATAGTCGCTCCTAGAGGGGTTATGACTGACCAAAGTAAAGTAACTGCAGTACTAAATTTTCCAACACCCAAAACTGCTGATGCCGTAAGATCCTTTGTGGGCTTAGCAGGTTTTTATAGATCTTTCATTGCCAATTTTTCTTCCAAAGCTGCTCCTCTAACTGAGTTGCTTAAGAAAGATGCTCCTTTTGTTTGGACCTTCCGTCAAGAAAGAGCATTCCAAACTTTAAAAGAAAAGCTAACATCTGCTCCAATTTTGAAATTTCCAGATTTTTCTAAGCCCTTCTATCTGACAACTGATGCTAGTTCTATTGGCATAGGTGCCGTACTAGCTCAGAAGACTGATGGCAAGTACAACGCAGTTGCATTTGCTAGCCGAGTCCTTACGAAGGCTGAACGTAATTATACAGTAACTGAGAAAGAAGCTTTAGCAATAGTATGGTCTTTAAAGCACTTCCGAGACATTATCTGTCAGTACTCTGTTCATGTTTTGACAGACCACGCTCCACTGATACCTTTATTCCAGAACAAACAACCTACTGGAAGGTTAGCCAGATGGACTTTGACTATCCAAGAGTTCAATCCGACCTTTGAACACTTACCTGGCAAGTCAAATGTAGTCGCAGATGCCTTATCGCGACATGTTAGTATAGTAACTGCAGACCCTCCATTTAGTGCTGAAGATGTAAAGAATGCTCAACGAACAGATCCCATGTGGTCTGGTGTGATTCGATTCCTGCTCCAGGAAGATCTTATTCCGACTGTGAAGCCACCAGCACCCATAAGTGACTTTGTCATGAACCAAGAATTACTGTATCGAACAGCCGAGTTGGGTACTCCTAGCAGAAGAGTTTACCAGTTAGTAATTCCACAGTCACTAGTGAATGTAGCCTTACAGCTAGTTCACGATGTACCAGGTGTTGCGCACCCTGGTATGGATCGTTCAGTAAAACAAGCCTGATTGAAATACTTTTGGCCTCGTATGGCAACTGATATTTCTGAGTATGTTAAGAAATGTAGTGTCTGCATGCAACATAAAGGTAATGCTAATGGCCCTAATCCAATCCAAGTGTATCCAACTACTAGCGAACCGTGGGAAAGAGTTGCGCTAGATTTGTTAACTAATTTCCAATGTTCCCTCCAAGGCAACAAACATCTATGTGTTATGGTAGACCATTTCACCAGATATTGTGAGTTAGTTCCCATTGCAGATAAGACTGCCGAAACAGTAGCTAAAGCGTTTAAAGAACGCATTATCTGCAGGCATTCCACCCCTAAGTCCCTAGTAACAGATAATGGAGGTGAATTCTGTAATGAGATTCTTGAAAATTTGTGCACCTTGTACAAGATCTCTAAATCCACCATTGTTCCTCATCATCCTACCAGCAATGGGTTAGCGGAACATACCAATAAGAAAGTACTTGATGTCTTGAGAGCCACTATCAATCCCAACAGTGAAACTTGGGATGAAGTTATACCTGATGTGCAGTGTGCTATAAATTCTGCTTACAATGTTTCCATAGGTGACACTCCACATTATGCATTGTACGGTGTAGATAAACGTTTGCCTTATGAGTTGTTATATTCTAATCCGAAACCAAATTACAACCCTGATGATTTCATAGCAACTTGTACCAGCTTAGCTCAAAGTGTTTTTAGAAGAATCCGTGAAACACTTCATAAATCAACAGCAGAATTTACAAGAGTCGCAAACACTCGAGCAAAGCCATCCAAAATCAAAGTAGGTTCGAGAGTTATGCTGACTAACTTTAACAAAACGTCTGCAATGCCTAAGCTTGATCAAAAGTTTGTTGGTCCTTATCGTGTAGTTGAACATATCACTGGTAATAAGTATAAGGTTAGAGAAATTAGTACTGGTCAGTATAAAGAATCGCATTTAGATCACATGAAGTTATTATGTGATGATAATGATGTTCCAACCCAGACTAATGTGACAGACTCTGACAATCCTCCTGATCCTGTACTCTCTACCTCCGATACTCAGTCAGACGATCAACCTGAATGTCGTTATTCCCTACGTACACGACAGGTATTGAGAAATCCTCAAGTATCATTTGTTACTTCCAATTCAGATTTGCCTCAAATACAGCATGAGTTAGCCAGTGCAACAGAGTTTGATCCTCCCCGAGATGACACCCATTCTGCATATATCAATCTCACCCTAGCAGAGTTGGGCTTAAATGTAAATAACCTGTATAGATGAATAATTACATTATCAACTTATCAGTATTCAAGAATTTTTTTGTGTGTGTTCACGTTCTCTCCGAATTCTGAGAGTTAACAGTCTAGATTTGAGTGCACCGAATCTGCCTTTCTGTTAAACACTTCTTTCTTTGTATATATTCCTTCCTCAGAATCCGTAGATCACATGAATACAGATCGATCGATCAAATTTTTTTTATAACTTCTATTGTGTAATCTCAACGTTGAGTTTCATTCGATGAGTTGTGCTATATTATACCTTGTATTGCATTACAGTTTCAGTTACGTAAGCTTCCATTCCAATATTCTACTTATGTATGTTATAATGTTCAATTGTTGTGTACTTTGACATTGTATAGAATCAGCCCAAGCCGTACACCTGCCGTCTCTAGTTTGTATTAGTTGTATGTCGGGCCCAGCTCAGGTTGACACTACTGAAGTCTCCCAGCTAAGGCTGACACTAATGAAGTTTCCCAGCTCAAGCTGACACTGCTGAAGTTTCCCAGCTCAAGCTGACACTACTGAAGTCTCCCAGCTCAGGCTGACGCTACCGAAGTTTCCCAGCTCAAGCTGACACTGAAGTCTCCCAGCTCAGGCTGATGCTACTGAAGTCTCCCAGCTCAAGCTGACACTACTGAAGTCTCCTAGTTCAGGCTGACACTACTGAAATTTCCCAGCTCAAGCTGACACTACCTAAGTCTCCCAGTTCAGGCTGATGCTACTGAAGTCTCCTAGTTCAGGCTGACACTACTGAAGTCTCCCAGCTCTGGCTAACACTACTGAAGTCTCCCAGCTCAAGCTGATACTAATGAAGTCTCCTAGTTAAGGCTGACACTACTGAAGTCTCCTAGTTCAGGCTGACACTACTGAAGTCTCCCAGCTCTGGCTGACACTACTGAAGTCTCCTAGTTCAGGCTGACACTACTGAAATTTCCCAGCTCAAGCTGACAGTACCTAAGTCTCCCAGTTCAGGCTGACACTACTGAAGTCTCCTAGTTCAGGCTGACACTACTAAAGTCTCCCAGCTCTGGCTGACACTACTGAAGTCTCCCAGCTCAAGCTGATACTAATGAAGTCTCCTAGTCAAGGCTGACACTACTGAAGTCTCCTAGTTCAGGCTGACACTACTGAAGTCTCCCAGCTCTGGCTGACACTACTGAAGTCTCCCAGCTCAAGCTGATACTAATGAAGTCTCCTAGTTCAGGCTGACACTACTGAGGTCTCCTAGCTCAGGATGTCACATTACAACACTATCACCTATAATGTGTGATGGGATATCACAGAAACAGCTTTTGTTCCTCTGTGTAACTGTCATATAAAATAATCTGATGATTCCAGGAGTCCCCACCCCCAGCGGCCAGGTCCCAGACCAGTCCTAGACCAGTATCAGACCAGTCCCAGACCAGTCTCAGATCAGTCCACACCGCTGATGCAGCTAATCTTGACAAATAAAAAAAAATTTCAGTGTCTCCTTCCCTGAGACTCCTCCAGTATTTACAAACCGCCTCTTTCTCTCCCCCTCCTTCCTTCCTCTCTCCCTCCTTCCCTTTCCTGAATCCCTCCTTCCCCCTTCCTCCTCTTCGTTTTCCTTCCTTCCTTCCTCCCTCCCTCCACTCCTTTTTCTCTCTCTTCCCTCCCTCCCCCCCCTCTCTCTCTCTCTCTCGTCCTTCCTTCCCTCCCTTCCTCCCACCAGACGAGGCCTAAACTGGGAAGTAAACGGAAGTTAGGCATTTGTGAGGGAAGTTGAAGGTGGTTGGTGAACTATCAACCCCTCCACCCCCTCCCCTACCCCCATCCGCCCCATTCTCTAATACCCCTCTTCCCCCAATATTCCCTCCACCCTAAGCCTTACCTCCCCCGGAGACGTAACGAACTTCCACATGTTCCGACATAAACACATGACTTTCTCCTGCCTGGTAAGGGTGGGGAAAGGGGGGGAAGTGCAGGCAGGAGGAACAAAGGTGGGGGAGGGGGGGAAAGTGCAGGCAGAAGGAACAAAGGTGGGGGAGGGGAGGAAGAGCAGACAGGAGGAACAAGGGTGGAGGAGGGGGGAAGAGCAGACAGGAGGAACAAGGGTGGGGAGAGGGGAAGGAAAGAGCAGACAGGAGGAACAAGGGTGGGAGGAGGAAAGCAGTCCACATTTGGGGGGGTAATAAAGGCAGGCATAAGAGGGAAGGGAAGACACAGTTGAACTGGAGAAAGGTTATGTGAACTGGAAAGATGAACACAATGGAAAATGAGAAAATAGAAAGGTAGGAAGAAAGTGGAAATAAGAGAGAAGGAGGAAGTGGAAAGAAGAAATGCGGGAGAAAGTGGAACGAAAGGAGGAGGAAGTGGAAAGAAAAAAAAGCAGGAAGTAGAAATAAGAAAAGAAGGAAGTGGAAATAATTTCTGTACAGAGTGAAAAGGGAGAAAAGGAGAGAGGATGGGAGGTTACACAAAGGGTCGTTCTTATGTTATGTAAACAGAATTGAAGCGCCTCAGTTTCAGAGGCAGTTCATTTTTCCAGAGAAGACAAAATAAAAATATAATGAAACACATATCTATAACTAACTGGAAAATTAAAACTTATTCACATACAAAATACACAAACCTGAAATATTACGTAACCGAATCAAACAATGAAAAAGTATAATATAAATCGAAAATAAATCAAAGCCGAGACACACAAAACAATACATAGGTTCCTCCAGCAGGAGGTATGGAGCAGCCCGGGGTGGTGTAGTCTCATCCACTGTGTCGTAAAATTAAAACAGAAGATTCGGTCGCCTCATACTGAAGACTAAGGTATAAACCCCCGTGGTAAAATAGGCTTGAGCCCTAATAAGGAGTTCACGTCAACAAGGTGCAGTATAGTTGGTCAAAGACATAGATCTCTGAGTGAACCGCTAATGAGACAAGTGAGCCAGCTGGCTGAGGTCTCAGATACAGGTGGTGACGGGTACACAGAAGCACTGTTCCCAGAATGGTACAGTCACATACATGAGGGGTTTCCACCGTAACAGGAAGTGAAATTGAGAAGACAATTTAAAATCATTTACAGCTCTTTCAGTCCCTCAAACTTTCGCTAGCCTGGTCATAAGACTCGGCTGTGGAAGAATAATACACAGCATCTGCCATCACAGCAAGTGTTTCACTCACTTGGCAAACTGATGAAGGCTTAAAGACGAGCGAGAGAAAATGAAATACAAATTTACTCTAAAAACTAAGATGCCACAAAATCAAAAACAACCAACAGCTGCAAGAAAAATCAACACAATAAAGAGACAGGAGTGAATACTGACGATCGTCAGAAAGAAGGATAGACAAGTAACTCCCTTTAGATTACTAGCTCAACAAATCACTTACCACCCTAGAGTGTAGTGTGAAGAGAGGATGGTAGGCAGTACTAGTGTTGAAAATGGTATAAAATACTGACAAGTTGGCGATTAAGACACATGTACAACAGTTGGGTATGTTTATTGTTGAAACGGTTTGCCTACACAGTAGGCTTCTTCAGTCAAATACAGAGGCAGCAAGTGTAGTAGTGAAATGAAGATGATGTAATCTGTCCATCAACCTTGGAGAAATAGTATTTGAGGGACTGATCACCTGAGGGACTGACCACCTTAAATACTATTTTTCTAAGGTTGATGGACTGATTACATCATCTTCATTTCACTACTACACCTACTGTGTAAGGAAAACGTTTCAACAATAAAGATACCCAACTGTTGTATATCTGTCTTAATTATCAGCACTGGAGTGTTTGAATTCCACTGAAACAAGAACTTTCAATACTCACACGACCCAAACCACACTCATACATACACACAAAATTTATGTACGTACAAGTGAACTTTTCCCTTCTAAACCTTATAAATTTTATTATCTGTGGTGAACATTTCCTCAGAAACCACTGTTCAGAATTTAGTTAATTTATGTTATGATGATTCCAGTTATATACATTACCGTTAAGTGCTATGCTGTTAAGTGGGCTTCCGTTAAGGGCAAGCAAAGGTGCGCTCCGATTACTGCACGATTTCAAGAGTTTGTGACGCTGGATTGGCAAGGAGCACAAGTGAAGCAGAAGGAAGAGGAGACAAAGACAATGACACAGTGATAGAACAAAGATGAGAAACTTGAGAAAAATATGAGTACAGCTACGTAGAGAGGGAGGGGAGAGAGAGAGAGAGAGAGAGAGTTACCTAACACACCCACATACATAGCCTTAAGAAAAAGTACGATAAGGCTTTCAACGCCAGGAGAGAAACCTAGTAGAGACCAGTGAAGAGGCGGGGCCAAGAGCTGAGACTCTACCCCAGCAACAACATATAGGTGAGTACATACACACTGGAGTTCTACGGGAAAAAATCACAGAGATAAAAGCAAGAAATACAGGTGTGTGAACTGCAGGATAACATTCTGTACCGTACCACAACAGAGATTAGTCAGAAATTAAAGGAACAAGCAGGGTTACAAGGCAGAGTGCTTCAGTTGGTTAAGGAGTACCTGAATGTGACAGAGTGGAGGTAACAAGTGGGGCTCCACAGGAACCAGCGTCAGGAAAACTACTCTTCTTAATACAAATGAATGATTTACAAGAGGGGATTCAGTCCTATGTGTGACTGTGTATTGATGAAGTAAAACTAATGAGAAGAATAAGAACAGGAGATGATAGTGATAATCCCCAGGGAGACCTCAACAGATAAGAGATTTGGTTAAACCCCAACAAATGCAAGATCATGCAAACTGGAGAAAGGGAAAGCAGACCAGACACGGAGTACAGCATAGGCGGAGAAAAGCTGCAAATATCAGAGAGGGGAAATGTAACACCAGGCATATCATCCTTCAGAGCCTTTAAATCTGATATATGTTAGGTCAATCACCGAGTATGCAGTCCCACGATAGAACCCACACCTGGTCAGCCACGTGAAGAAAAGGTTCAAAGGTTTGCAATCAGACTAGTACCGGAAATAAAAGGAATGCATTATGACCAAAGGTTAAAGAAACTGAACATGACGACCTTCAAGAGAAACACTAAGGAAAACATGCTTGCCACGTACAAAATCTTAAGAGGATAGGGTTGATAAGGACCGACGGTTTGAATTAAGAGGACTACGATCAAGGGGAGGAAGATGGCATCTGAAAACACAGATGAGCCATAGGGATGTAAGGAAGTATTGTTTTAGTTTCAGTGTGGTTGAAAAGTGGAGTGATTTGGACAAAGCAGTGGTGGAGGCAAAATCAACACAGAGTGTCAAGAGTATATGTAATAAATCCCATGGTTCGATTCTTGGCATAGATGAAGCATCGGGCGTGTTTCCCTACACTTCCTGGCCCTATTCACCTAGCAGTAAGTAGGTACCTGGGTGTTATTCAACTGTTGTGGGCTGCATCTAGACACCATTAAATATGTCCAATTCAAACTTTAGGGACAGAATAGGGCAGTATTACTGTGTGTCAATGAACACCCACCTCCTCTGGAGCCGTGGTGTGAACGAGATTATTTGGTGTTTCTGGTAGCGGGGAGTAAATGATACGGCTTCGGAGGCATGGCCCTCCCGGGCCATGGCCACAAGGGAGAGAGGGAGTAGGCTTGTTGTCTGAGTTTAGGGCACTAAGTGAGTGAGAGCGAGTGGGACCAGCGTCCCAATGACCTGGGCAGGCCGAGAGAGGGCAGCACCTGAGTGCCGCAAAATATGAACTAAGCTGGCAGACAGCATAGGCTGTCTGTGCAGACAGTACAGGCTGTCTACAGTGGAGGGCAACACCAACAAAGCAGATGATAATTCCTCCATCCCAGACATAAGGCTCCCAAGTGTCCTTCCTTCATATGAGCATGGAAACCATCTCCAAAAACCTCCGAGCTTGGAAGGCAGAAGTATAGCTCTTAATACAAGAGACAGACAAGAAGCTTACAGTAACTCTGCAGGGTCATCTACTACCTGCCCACAATGAAAAGGGCTTTGCACTGGGCTCAGATAGACATCTTTTTGGTGTTATTCCATATCTGTTTAGGAAGATTACTGGACTTAACCTCCTCCATGTAACGAACCATCCTGATGGATCGTTATGTGGAACATGAGCTTATTAATCAGGAACAAGTGGTCCCTGAACTAATGGTAAGACATACAATCCAGTAATCTAAACGACTGACAGATGGAGCCTTTAGTTACCTGACTGAGGAATGCTAGTCTCTGCTGTCTCCCTGACAGCACTAACGAAATAACCAAAAGCCTCCCCCCTACTTCCCTGAACATCATAAAAAATCACCAAGGGAACAACAGATCTCTGCAAAAGTTACAAAGATTCTGTAATCTGCCTCATCCAGCTTCCACCCTTATTAAGGAAAAACTCGGGGGAAGGGGGAGGGGAAAAGGATGCCAATGACTCCAGGAAGAGAGGGAAATGATGACTATCAAGTAAGTCTGGAAGAAAAGACCATCTGATTTGAGGTTAAAAGCAATGGCTGCCTATGATCAACCAAGGTGCAGAAGGCATGCCATTTTATTAGTCTCAACACTACCCTTCTTGTGTACCTCACAGGTCCTCTCATTAGCTTCGTGCGAGCCCCTGCAGTTGCGACACTGCAAAACGCTAGTACAGGAGTGCGCAGTGTTGAAATTGGTGAAACATGCAACAAAAGTGTTTTGAGTCGCCTTGCACTTGCTCCTCTGGTGACCAAACTTCTAGAACTTTAAGCATTATACTGAGAAGTAAACATAATGATATAGCATCCAGGATACTCCACCTAAGATCTATGCACAGACGAAAGTCCGTTTTGTCAAACACGAAGACTGGTGAATTAGTGTTCACCAGAACACCACCCACCTTCCTCTTAATCCTCCGAACCGCAACCACTCCAAGATTCAGAAACTGAATGTCCTCCCTCTCATGCTCGAGCAACCAATGAGAAATGATGCCGTGACACTAGTTCAAATAACTGGTGACGAGCCTTGTTTCCACTATATAAGAGGCCATGGGCCTGCTTAGATTCAGAAGTCTTGAGCATCAGATTGTTCTTTGAGATTTGGCAGATGTTAAGTTGCAAGGTTGTTCTTTGAGATATGACAGATGCTAAATTGCAAGGTTATTCTTTGAGATCTGGTAGAGTTATTAAGCTGCAAGGTCTCTCCATATTTTGCCTCTTAACTGCCACTTCAAACTTGTAGCCCAGGCGGAGCACTGTCATGAAATACATGGGCATATATCCCTTTCCCCTTGAATTCAGTGTCAATGGCCTGTAAGTAGAAGGTAGACGCATCCTCCAACACAAATGAGCCGATCACCCAGTACCCAGCCAGTGAGTCGGGGAACACACACATACCAGTAACTGCTTTGTCAGCAAGCATCCACAACCGAACAAACTCGTCATGCCGGGAGGAAGCAACCTGCCTAACACTACAGTGTTAGAATGTGCAGCAGAACTTTGTGGATATAGGAGGGTGGGTGCAGGAGGGAAGAAAAGCGATTAGTGGAATGATGAGGTAGAGTGGTAAGAGATAAAAAATTAGCATATTAAATAGAAGTAACATCAACAATGTTACCAACATTACAGAAATAGACATAGCCCGTCACTTTGATGTCTACACAACCGCCTTCCAAAACGCGGGCGGAATAATTTTTATAATCAAGGGGTAAGCACTAAACCCGTAGTATTAAACAGCGCCTGTGGGGGGGGGTGATGTGGAAGGTATTCAGGCTTAATTCAGGGAACTGAAGCACAGATCCAATTCCCTAGATCAAGAGTCCCTCACCAGCAACCAGGTACCCGGCTAAGTCTACTTTGGGGTCGTCATGAACTTAGATCTACAGGTAACCTGCCGTTGCCAGACATCCACCGGATCACGGAACGGGTGGTGCTTGGACCAATGACAAGTGAGTCCTAAAATTCATGGGTCAGTGCGCTAACCACTGGACTAGCTGGTTTTAATAAGATTCATCCAACTAGGTATATTTCCATACATCATAAGAAGGTTAGCATGCGCCCCACTAAGTTTCAGGACTCACTTGCCATGGGTTCAAACCCCACCCGTTCTGCGATTTGTTCTCACTTGTGTTATTACGATTTCGTGAATCCACCGCCAGGAGTCAGGTGAACCCCCAGGTGTTCCACTTAACACTCCAAAACATTCAGAGGTTGCGAACCACCTCAGCACTGCAACCGGCAGGGGAACAAAGAAAGCAACAGACAATGACGCTCCGTAATCCTCTGGAGTAAAATTTAATAAACGAGGTGGGAGAGTGAATATCACTGCTATGTAAATAAAAGGAGGGGAAGAGGTGATAGATTCTTAGTGAGGCTAAGCCACTCAAACCATCACAATGGAAATAAGTCACTTTGTCTAACTTTTTTGGGTTATTCTGGTGGATAATTTACATAAGTTACTATGTATGATAATTGTACTTATGTGTACCTGTACCTAAATAAAATTACTTAAGGTAATCTAGTGATGGTAGGATGGAACAAGGGGAAGTGAACTTCACAGTGCATATTACCAGAAGCCGTCCATCAGAAACTATACTGTATTTTGTAGTTATAAAGGACTGGAATAAACTTGTTAAACACTTCAAAGGCAGTAGTGACGTAGACCAGTTCGAGACAAAGATAAAGAAGAATCTTGCAGGCGTAAGTTAGTAAAGTTTATCTAGGTACAGGTACTGATAAGTACAATCATCACACAGTGTAAATTACCTAGGATAACCCAAAAAAAAAAAGTCAGACAAAGTGACTTATTTCTACTGGGGTTCTTGAAACTTCTGACGGAAGTCACCTTGTCTGACGGTATTGGATTATCATAGATTAATTTCCACACAGATTACGATACAAGACAATTGTAAACATCTGAATAAAAACTTACCCACCGACCTCGTTTTATCATGCCAGCATAATTACCTTAATTCTTGCTTTCTTATATACAAACTTTGTAGGGCGCAATCCATATCCCGTGTGGTCTAGTGGCTAGGATACGCGGCTTTCACCCGCGAGGTCCGGGTTCGATTCCCGGCACGGGAATTCATTTTTTTCAGAGCTGAAAATAAATGTTACACGCAAGATGAATGTATGTTTAGCAGATTGTTTTTATTAAACCAAAAAAACATAATGTTTGATATTTGTTATGGTTTAGAGCTACTGGTGTGTGTACAGTCAAGAGAGATAAGAACATAAGAACATAAGAACGAAGGAACACTGCAGAAGGCCTACTGGCCCATGCGAGGCAGGTCCAAGTCCCTACCGGCTTAAGCCAATGCACCCAACCTAGTCAGGTCAGGTCACATTGACTTAAGGGAGGAACACGGCAACCGACCTGTTAGCACAAGCTATCAGGTCCAACTCACACCCACCCACATCTACTCATGTATTTATCCAACCTATTTTTAAAGCTACACAACGTTCTGGCCTCTATAACGGTACTTGGGAGTTTGTTCCACTCATCCACAACTCTATTACCAAACCAGTACTTTCCTATATCCCTCCTGAATCTGAATTTTTCCAACTTAAAACCATTGCTGCGAGTCCTGTCTAGGCTAGATATTTTCAGCACACTATTTACATCCCCTTTATTTATTCCTGTCTTCCACTTATAAACCTCAATCATATCCCCCCTAATTCTACGTCTTTCTAGAGAGTGCAGTTTCAGGGCCCTTAGTCTATCCTCATAGGGAAGGTTTCTGATACATGGGATCATCTTTGTCATCCTCCTTTGTACATTTTCCAGAGAATTTATATCCATTCTGTAATACGGTGACCAAAACTGTGCAGCATAATCTAAATGAGGCCTAACCAAGGATGTATAGAGTTGAAGAACAACCTGAGGACTCCTATTATTTATGCTTCTTGATATGAAGCCAAGGATTCTATTAGCTTTATTGCGAACACTTATGCACTGTTGTCTTGGTTTCAGATTACTGCTAACCAGAACTCCTAAATCTTTTTCGCAATCCGTAATATTAAGATCTACATTATTTAGTTTATATGTGGCATGGTTATTGTCCTGTCCAACATTTAGAACTTTGCATTTGTCTATATTAAACTGCATCTGCCACTTCTCCGACCACTGCATCAGTCTATTCAAATCTTCCTGGAGTGCTCGAATGTCCTCGTCAGAATGAATTCGACGGCCTATTTTGGTGTCATCGGCAAACTTGCCGATGTCGCTCTTTATGCCCTCATCTATGTCGTTTATGTAGATTGTGAACAGCAGGGGGCCCAACACTGACCCCTGTGGAACACCGCTCGTGACGCTTCCCCACTCTGATTTCTCCCCATTTATGCAAACTCTCTGCTGCCTATTTGTCAACCATGCCTCTATCCAGGAAAAAATTTCTCCTCCTATTCCATGTGCTTTAATTTTCCTCAATAGTCTCTGATGTGGGACCCTGTCAAAAGCCTTACTGAAGTCCATATACACAATATCATATTCATTACCATGATCTACCTCCTCAAATACCTTAGTGAAAAAAGTTAATAAATTCGTAAGGCAGGAACGCCCCTTTGTAAAACCATGCTGAGATTCGTTGATTAATTTATGCTTTTCAAGGTGGCTACGAACTGCCTCGGCAATTATTGATTCCATAAATTTTCCCACTATGGAGGTTAGGCTTATTGGTCTATAGTTCGAAGCTAAGGACCTGTGTTAAGTATTCATTTGTAAACATTGGAAGAATGACTCCAGTGGAGAACAGTGATAATTAATTTGTCTTGCAAATTAACTTCACTCAGTGTTATATATATGGCTTTATACAGAATGTTATACAGACATACAACGACTATAATAAACATGGAATAGAGAAAGACACAGAAGAATAAAAGTCACAATACAGTGGCTGGAACAATTCATTAATAACCTACAATGCTGTGGCTGGAACAACTCACAAATAATGTACACTACCGTGGCTGGAACAACTCACAAATAATGTACACTACCGTGGCTGGAACAACTCACAAATAATGTACACTACCGTGGCTGGAACAACTCACAAACAATGTACACTACCGTGGCTGGAACAACTCACAAATAATGTACACTACCGTGGCTGAAACAACTCACAAATAATGTACACTGCCGTGGCTGGAACAACTCACAAATAACACACAATACCGTGGCTGGAACAACTCACAAATAATGCACACTGCCGTGGCTGGAGCAACTCACAAATAACGCTCAATACCGAGGCTGGAACAACTCACAAATAATGTACACTACCGTGGCTGGAACAACTCACAAATTACGCACAATACCGTGGCTGGAACAACTCATAAATAATGCACATTGCCGAGGCTGGAACAACTCACAAATAATGTACAGTACCGTGGCTGGAACAACTCACAAATAATGTACACTACCGTGGCTGGAACAACTCACAAATAACGCAAAATACTGAGGCTGGAACAACTCACAAGTAACGCACAATACCGAGGCTGGAACAACTCACAAATAATGTACACTACCGTGGCTGGAACAACTCACAAATAACGCACAATACCGAAGCTGGAACAACTCACAAATAACCCACAATACCGAGGCTGGAACAACTCACAAATAACCCACAATACCGAGGCTGGAACAACTCACAAATAACGCACAATACCGAGGCTGGAACAACTCACAAATAACGCACAATACCGAGGCTGGAACAACTCACAAATAACGCACAATACCGAGGCTGGAACAACTCACAAATAACGCACAATACTGAGGCTGGAACAACTCACAAATAACGCCCAATACCGAGGCTGGAACAACTCACAAATAACGCACAATACCGAGGCTGGAACAACTCACAAATAACGCACAATACCGAGGCTGGAACAACTCACAAATAACGCACAATACCGAGGCTGGAACAACTCACAAATAACGCACAATACCGAGCCTGGAACAACTCACAAATAACGCACAATACCGAGGCTGGAACAACTCACAAATAACGCACAATACCGAGGCTGGAACAACTCACAAATAACGCACAATACCGAGGCTGGAACAACTCACAAATAACCCACAATACCGAGGCTGGAACAACTCACAAATAACCCACAATACCGAAGCTGGAACAACTCACAAATAACGCACAATACCGAGGCTGGAACAACTCACAAATAACGCACAATACCGTGGCTGGAACAACTCACAAGTAACGCACAATACCGAGGCTGGAACAACTCACAAATAACCCACAATACCGAAGCTGGAACAACTCACAAATAACCCACAATACCGAGGCTGGAACAACTCACAAATAACCCACAATACCGAGGCTGGAACAACTCACAAATAACCCACAATACCGAGGCTGGAACAACTCACAAATAACCCACAATACCGAGGCTGGAACAACTCACAAATAACCCACAATACCGAGGCTGGAACAACTCACAAATAACCCACAATACCGAAGCTGGAACAACTCACAAATAACCCACAATACCGAGGCTGGAACAACTCACAAATAACCCACAATACCGAGGCTGGAACAACTCACAAATAACCCACAATACCGAGGCTGGAACAACTCACAAATAACCCACAATACCGAGGCTGGAACAACTCACAAATAACCCACAATACCGTGGTTGGCCACATATAAACTAAATAATGTCGATCTTAATATTACGGATTGCGAAAAAGATTTAGGAGTCCTGGTTAGCAGTAATCTGAAACCAAGACAACAGTGCATAAGTGTTCGCAATAAAGCTAACAGAATCCTTGGCTTCATATCAAGAAGCATAAATAATAGGAGTCCTCAGGTTGTTATTCAACTCTATATATCCTTGGTTAGACCTCATTTAGATTATGCTGCACAGTTTTGGTCACCGTATTATAGAATGGATATAAATTCTCTGGAAAACATACAAAGGAGGATGACAAAGTTGATCCCATGTATCAGAAATCTTCCCTATGAGGATAGACTGAGGTCCCTGAATCTGCACTCTCTAGAAAGGCGTAGAATCAGGGGGGATATGATTGAGGTGTATAAATGGAAGACAGGAATAAATAAAGGGGATGTAAATAACGTGCTGAAAATATCTAGCCTAGACAGGACTCGTAGCAATGGTTTTAAGTTGGAAAAATTCAGATTCAGGAAGGATATAGGAAAGCACTGGTTTGGTAATAGAGTTGTGGATGAGTGGAACAAACTCCCAAGTACAGTTATTGAGGCTAAAACGTTATGTAGTTTTACAAATAGGTTAGATAAATACATGAGTGGGTGTGGCTGGGTGTGAGTTGGACCTGACTAGCTTGTGCTACTAGGTCAGTTGTTGTGTTCCTTTCTTAAGTGAATGTGACCTGCCCTGACTAGGTTGGGGCATTGGCTTAAGCCGGTAGGAGACTTGGACCTGCCTCGCATGGGCCAGTAGGCCTGCTGCAGTGTTCCTTCTTTCTTATGTTCTTATGTTTACCTACACTCCCTGGGACCTCTCTGTTGACTATCATCTCAACCACGCTGTATCAGCCTGGCCGGCCCGTTCATCTATCAGAGTAACTGCGTTTGTCAGTGATCCTTACCTTTAAAAAATGAATAATATTATTAGTGGCCATGATGTAACCAGGTATCTTATCCCAGTCTTTTATCACTTTAAAAAAATGTGGTGGTTAACTCCTGGGTATCACAATATAATGCTCACTCTCATCAAAACACTATTAATTTTGGTCCCTAGATTTAACAAAATTTGAGGTAAGATACTCTGAGTGTTAGCAATTATGTACATATGGTTTAGTCTCAGCTATGTCACTCTGCTACTTTCAGCAATTTTTTTTTTGTAGTTTATCCTGGCCTCCATGCGCAGGGATGAACTACATTAAAGTTTTGGTTTAAAAAGACACGTGAGTAAACACTAGGACATATTTACTAGAAAACGTTTCGATCCTGAGACCTTCATCACTTCTAACACACAGATAATAGGTTCTAGTGTTTGCTCACGTGTATTTTTAAACCAATTTGTCGGTATCTTTTAGAAGGTTAAACCATACATATATCTTACAAACTTTCCTAGGTTTTGAGGGGATGATTTGTAGTCTGCTTTACCAGTATTATGTTAGAGGAGAATACCATGATCAGCAGGAGTACTCTGTATAATATTGTATGCGTGCCAGAAATAGGGCCTTGCGTGGATGAGTTGGTAGGCACTGTGCTTGTTTGTAGACAGGCATTGCTATGTGACTGTAGATAGGCACAGTGCCTACCAGCTCAACTAAGCAAGACCCTATTTTTGGCACTCTTATATGGTGATATTCAAACTAATCCGGGACCACAAACTAATGTACAGGTGCAAACGAGACAAATAAAGTGTCCTTGTGTACACTGGCAAAGGTGTGGGCAACCACAGTTGAGCGATTACCTGTGATGTATGTGAAGAATGAGTCCAGGTGAGGTGCACAGACCAATTAGTGATGATGAATATAATGAATTAGTAGCCAGGAGTGATAACTTTAACTTTGTAATGCATGTCTAGGTCACCGTGAGGCCACAGAGCCAGTGCTGTTACTAGAAATAACACTACACATATTTACACTGTACAAAGGGACGGAGGAAGTGCAGTAAATATGCACCATATATATGAAATGTGTAAGGAATGGGTGCACAACGGATGTATGTTTGGTTATGTTAATTGTGCTAAATATCAGTTTGTAACAAGTGCACTTTGGCTCCAATACCCTTTAGTAGTGCTGACCTTGATTTATCTAACTTTTTTACAACAAATGAACTTTTGCCATATATTGATGATTATAACTTTCAAGAAAGCAGGTCTTCACTTTATTCATCTCAGTGATAGGTTAATTTTACCCAAAATGTAAGAGATTAGGATTCTAGCAAACAAGACTAAGGAGACAGTTATATCCATCTCTGAATCCTGGTTAGATGACACAGTGACTGATGACGAAGTTAAAATACAGTATAAGACAATATACTCTGCTTTAACAAAAAAAAAAAAAAACTACAAGACAGACTACAAATCACCCAGAACAAAATGTTGAGATTCATCCTGGACCTGAGTCCAAGAGAACATGTAGGTCAGAATGAATTATAACAACTAGATATGTTAAATGTTGAAGATAGAAGAAAACAACGGAAGTTAAATCACGTTTATAAAATTGCTCACAAGCAGTGTCCAGAATATTTTGCTGCCAAGTTTGTCAAGGCTGGGAACCAAAACCAATAAGTACTAGGGATAGGGAACACAACTTTGTAGTACCCACAGTAGAAGGTCAGGCTTCAAACACCTTTTACTGTACAGCAATAAAGGAGTGGAACGGACTGCATGCACATCAAAGCCTGTCATAGCATGAGCTAGTTCAAGAAGAGAGCTAAATTTACCTAATTACCCTACAGAAAGAGAGGAGAATGATTTCTTGTATAGCTAACATAAATGTACCTATTACTGTAACATTCCTGTTCCCTTTACTGTGATCTGGGGCTCTCTATTTAATGTTATTGTAAATAACTCAGTTTACCTCATTCCTAGTATATCTCCTTATATTGTAACTGTTTTCACACAGTCGAGTTATTTAGCATTTTTTAACTATTAAGGTTTAAATAATAAGAAATTATAAGAACCCCAATGAAAATAAGTCACTTTGTTTGACTTCTTTGGGTTATCCTAGGTAATCTACACACATGCTGCTATGAATGATAAATTATGTAACTGTATTTATGTATATCTGTACCTGAATAAACTTATTTGCTCTTACTATGAATGTAAGCTTGACAGAACTCCAGTGTAAACATGGCCATACCCGTTTTCATTTGTCAGCGTCAGGGGAAACTTTTCTGTAAATGAAACATCAGGAAATGTTACACCACATACAAACACACAGATAATGTTTCTGGTGTGCGTGATCAACGTATCAGAAGAGACAGTTTGTTGTATCCGTCTTTGCGGAAGATATGAAAATAATGAGGAAAACAACAACAGAAGGTGACAAACGAACCTTGACAAGCTGCAAGAGTGATCTGGCAAATGGGTATTGATATTCAATCTTAGCAGGGGCAAGGATTGAATTTCAATGAAAATTGGTGAACAAAGAAGACCAGAAATGAAGAGCAGGCTCAGGGGGACAAAAGTTTCAGACCTCACTCAATGAGGACCTGGAGTAAGCATGGGTCTGACCATTTACATCGCTTGAGCGCATGCATCATCCAGGAAATCCTAGAAACATTTGCGAGTCGGCAAATCTATGATTAGTTTTCAGGAATCTGCACACAGATATCACTCACTACAAGAGTAAGAGACTCGGTAGACGATGCAAAATACCCAAACTTCTGACTGTTTCCAAGAGGAAATTTGATAAATTCATCAAGACAGTTCCTGATCAATAGGGCTGTGGTTCGTACGTCGGACTGAGTGCAGCTAGCGCTAATAGCCTGGTTGATCAGGCCTTGATCTATAAGGAGACTTGGCCTGAGACCGGACAGCGGGGGAGGGGGGGGGGCTCTGACATCGCGAAAACATGCATCAAGTATCATTTACACTTTCAGGCACAAGTTAAGATTTTGTAAACACAAGAGATAGATTACAAAGTTTCTCTTTCCTTGAGTTCCAGTGTGTTGTGAAGTTGCCTGTTGAAGAAACAGTAAAAAAAAAAAAGACTTCACGGATTAATTATCTCCCGTTGGTAGCTGACCATTAAGCCAAAAAAAATAATAAAGGACCTGGACATTGTATCAGTGATATATAATACAGACCTGAGCTATGAAGAGAGGCTAAAGGAATTGAACCTAAAGGTCCTGGAGGACTGAAGGACCAGGTAAGACATAACGTACAAAATACCGTAGCTTCCTGCATATAAGGCGCACGACACAGGTAATCATGTTCAACGGCTAATTACCCTCTTACTTTACACTAAAGTGTAACCCAAAGCTTACCCTTGACCCTGCCCTTGAGCACATAAGGCGCAGGCTGATTTTCCAAGACTTTTTGTGGAAAAAAAAGTCGTGTCTTATATGCCGGAAACACAGTACTGAAAGGAATTGATAAGGCAGACAGGGGACAGGCTGATTGAGAGACGGGAAACAGGTACTTGGGATTACAGCTGAAAGTCAAAGACACAGATGAATCACGGGGATATCAGGAAGTATTTCTTCACTCTCAGGGTGGTTGGGAAGTAGAATGGCCTAGACAAAGTAGTGGAAGCAGCCTCCATACATAGTTTTAAGAATATGTGCAATACGGCCAACGAGGCTACTAGAGAGTGAATCTGGCGAGAGACAGAGCCAAGAGATGAGACTCGATCCCTGCAACCACACATACGTGAGTACATGTATAGGTACACAGGTGTAAGTGCACAGGGAGGTAGGTACGCAGGGAGGTAAGTGTACAGATGTAGGTACACAGGGAGGTAGGTACATAGGTGTAGGTACACAGGGAGGTAGGTATATAGGTGCAGGTACACAGGGGGGTAGGTATATAGGTGTAGGTACACAGATGTAGGTATGCAGGGGGTAGGAACACAGGTGTCAGTACACAGGTGTAGGTACACAGGTGAAGGTACACAGGTGTGGGTACACAGGTGTTGGTACACACCACACCTGTGTAGCCATCATAAAATACACTGTAGAATAAAACTGAACAATACTCTAAGAACGAATATGGGTTAGAGTGTAAATAAACGTAAACGTAAATGTAAGATGTAAATGAATTGCAAAAATAGCTTGCAAAATACTATGATAAGCAAAGGCTGTTTCATAGGACATCAGCTCTCTATAAAAGGGAAGAAAGGAAAAGGGAGAAAGGAAAAGGGAGAAAGCAAGAGAGAGAGAGAGAGAGAGAGAGAGAGAGAGAGAGAGAGAGAGAGAGAGAGAGAGAGAGAGAGAGAGAGAGAGAGAGAGAGAGAGAGAGACCAAGGAAGACAGAAAGCTTGAAATAAGGTAGGGAGTGCTGGACGAGGGGACTAATCTCCCAGCTCTGATGATGAAACCAGATGGTCACTTCCGATCCCAAAGTGATTCTGGGGGCCGCTGGATGAACCTCGGTACTGATACTGATGAGTCTGTGCCAATCAGCAGTGTCCCTGAGCCCATCCAGCATGTGATACGTGCCCTAATCTACCACGGTGTCCCGTAGCTCGGGACACCATGGACACAGCTCACATACTGAGTGTCCATGACTCGATCCCCTACATAGGTGGAAACACTGAGCGTTTTTCCTTACGACACCTGCTGTCCCTGTTCACCTAGCAGTAAGTAGGTACCTGAGTGTTAGCTGACTGGTCTGGGGTCGCATCTTGGGGACAATATTAACCTAAGATACCCGAAATGCTCTGCATAACCAGGGGCTTTCTATGTAGTATGTCACTGATGTCAGCTAGGTCTGTATAAGTTGTATCATGTACTTGTAGAAATATAGATTATTATTATTATTATTATTATTATTATTATTATTAGTAGTAGTAGTAGTAGTAGTAGTAGTAGTAGTAGTAGTAGTAGTAGTAGTAGTAGTAGTAGTAGTAGTATTAGTATTAGTAGTAGTAGTAGTAGTAGCATTTATTATTATTATTATTATTATTATTATTATTATTATTATTATCATCATTATTAAGAACTGGAGGAGAAGGAGCTGGTACCTATTCTTAGCATCCATTTCCCTTCTGTTAATTTCATGCATTACCTTCTTATAACTTGGTTGAGGGATGATCACTGCTGCACCCTCTACTCTCCTAACATCTGAGTCGGACATACTCTGGGATATGGTTTTGTTATACGTTTCTCGTAAGTTTTAATTCCGATGAACTGCAACCAGCCGTTGGTTACTTGTACTGAGTTCACAGTACTTGAGTTACTATTCATGCATGCCCTTTATTTACAAGCTAAGAGTTGTTGTCTACCTCAGTTCATTAGAAAGCCTCCGTTTTTCTAAGTCCAGCCAACAGCATTTTGTTTGGCTCGATCATTCAGTGAGGAATCAAGGAAACATCAGTATATCTGGAGAAAAACAGCAGTATATTTGCATAAAAACAGCAGTACATTTGCATAAAAACAGCAGTACATTTGCATAAAAACAGCAGTACATTTGCATAAAAACAGCAGTACATTTGGATAAAGAGACAAAGGCAATATAACGAGATCCTTTATTGACAACGTTGTCAATAAAGGGCCGCATTATACTGCATTTGTGTCCTTTTTTATCGTAAAAGCATTTTATACCACATTTCTCCTAGCATCATATTTATTAGCCTCACCTAATAAATGGAAGAGTGACTCTGAGTCTTCTGGAGAAGTGTGTGTGACTTGGCTTACAGATGATGTACAGTGCCGGACATACCCCGTCTAGATGTGTTTAGAGCCAGCCTAGAAACTTTACCCAGCCACCTGACTGAAAGACAACCTCACTATCCGGGTGTCTGTTCTCTGTACTTGTTCTCGGTTATTACAATATCTCTTTCATTTTTCATTTTACTTCAGAAAGGAATATAATTTCATATTTATGTTTTTATTATTGGAATAAAGGTATTATTATTTCATTTTAACCACCTACCGTTTTATGTTATTTTACATGATTATACTTATTTCTTTCCATTATTGGTTTCATAAGTGAGAGGCTGCTCTAACACCTGTGGTTACGTCTTCTTCCTTACAGTATAAATATGCTGAGAGTTGATTCTAATCCCTATTTTAGATATTAAAGTATCTCTGACAGGTGGTGCACAGGTTACATACTGTCTTAATGACCCTTTGTGTACTCCATAAGCTTTATATCTGATTAACCAACAGGAAAAATGTCACTGGTAGAAAGAATTGAGCCAAGCATCAAGACCAAGCTGGGGGTTTATAACACAAACCACACAAATATGGCCAAGCTGGGATTTAGTTACACAAACCATAGAAATCTGGTCAAGCTGGAATTTGGTAACAATCAAAACAAATCTGGCCAAGCTGGGATTTATAACACACACCAAAGAAATCTGGCCAAGATAGGATTTATAACACAAACCAAATCAATCTTTCCGGGAGTCCAGCTTCACCTCGTTTGTACTCTGACGCGAGTCTTGTTGTACTCTTTAAGCTAGAAGTGTTGGGGTCATCCTTGAGTCTTTATTGTTAGGAGCCAACCAGGACCTGAGGTACCCAGGAGATTGTTAACGTACGTGCAGTGTGAGGCACTTAGGAGACAGTTAACCTAGGTGCAGTGAGGCACCTAGGAGACTGTTAACTTAGGTGCAGTGTGAAGCACCTAGGAGGCAGTTAGCCTAGGTGCAGTATGAGGTACCTAGGAGACTGTTAACCTAAATGCAGTGTGAGACACCCAGGAGACAGTTAATCTTGGTGCACTGTGATACCTAGGAGACAGTTAACCTAGGTGCAGTGTGAGGCACCTAGGAGTGTTAACCTAGGTGCAGTGCGAGGAACTTAAAGTTGTGCTAAGGAGGCCTGGTCAAGAACTGGGATCACGGGGTCGTTGACCCCCGGAACGGTCTCCAGGTAGGAGGGAGTCAAGTTAAATCTCTTGACCCTCCTCTTAAATCAATTACTTGGTAATCACAGTGAAAAACTGTGATTACCCAGTAACAGTGTTCTAAACCTGCCTTCTAAGTGAGAGCGTCCAAACACTGTTAGGTCAGTAGCTCTGTTTGTCCCCCACCAGCGCAGTGACGTCACTGTTAGGTCAGTAGCACGGTGTATCCTCCAGCGCAGTTAGTCTTGGAGCTGTGACGCAAGTGGGTGATTGGGCCATTTTATGTTTAAAAGAGCCACCCGGTTATGAGGTACAACTCTCAGTGTAGTTCTCTCAGCTACCTAATTAAAAACGACTGTTAGCTTCCAGTTAATAGTTGCCTTAACTGCCTTTCCATGCAACAGCAAGACCATTAAAACTTGGTTACTGCTTAAAGAACTGTGCTTCTTAACAGTCATGTACTGAGACACTAAGTAGCAGTCACTGCTTAAAGAACTGTGTTTCTTAACAGTCGTGTACTGAGACACTAAGCAGCAGTTACTGCTTTAACAACTGTTTCTTAACAGTCGTGTACTGAGACACTAATCGGTGCTTCCAAACCATCCAAGTATCCAATCCCTCCTCATGAGGGATGTACAACGAGAGTTGTACCATTAATAGGTACAAAGAACCAGCACATACTAGCCCAAATAGGTCCAATATAATACTGAAGCGAGACGTCAGCAACTATCAGTGGTCTTAACTATTAATGTATGATAGTCTTATTACACACACAAATTAATTATTTAAATATCTCCTAATTTTATTTCTAATACTTGACGCGAGACATGCCTAGAATATATTCCAATTTTTAAATCATGACACGAGACACAACGAGGATACATTCTATTTTTAAATCGTTACGCAAGACACACCAGAGATATATTCCAATTTTCAAAGTAATTTCTTTGGCTATTTTTTTCAGGTTGGTCATATAGGAATAAATCGTAATGGAATCCACAAGAATTGTGCATTAATTCCTTTTCTCTGACATTTTTTAATAATTTTAATTGATTTCTCCAGTGAGTACTTTCTTAATCATGGGAGTCAAGAGCATTCAGTGTGACACAGAACTGACCAAGAAGTCAAGGTCAGTGTAATATGTTGACTTTAGTGCCACTACCAGAGTAAACAACTCGGTTTGTAATGCAAAAGTCCAGCTGTTAATTCGCAAGATCAACTTTACGTGTTAGTTATTATTAAGTGAGGAAGTGGCAACAAGAGCAGATGCAACACTGTCAGTGGCAACAAGAGCAGATGCAACACTGTCAGTGGCAACAAGAGCAGATGCAACACTGTCAGTGGTAACAAGAGCAGATGCAACACTGTCAGTGGCAGCAAGAGCAGATGCAACACTGTCAGTGGCAACAAGAGCAGATGCAACACTGTCAGTGGCAACAAGAGCAGATGCAACACTGTCAGTGGCAACAAGAGCAGATGCAAAACTGTCAGTGGCAGCAAGAGCAGATGCAACACTGTCAGTGGCAACAAGAGCAGATGCAACACTGTCAGTGGCAACAAGAGCAGATGCAACACTGTCAGTGGCAACAAGAGTAGATGCAACACTGTCAGTGGCAACAAGAGCAGATGCAACACTGTCAGTGGCAACAAGAGCAGACGCAACACTGTCAGTGGCAACAAGAGCAGATGCAACACTGTCAGTGGCAACAAGAGCAGATGCAACACTGTCAGTGGCAACAAGAGCAGATGCAAAACTGTCAGTGGCAGCAAGAGCAGATGCAACACTGTCAGTGGCAACAAGAGCAGATGCAACACTGTCAGTGGCAACAAGAGCAGATGCAACACTGTCAGTGGCAACAAGAGTAGATGCAACACTGTCAGTGGCAACAAGAGCAGATGCAACACTGTCAGTGGCAACAAGAGCAGATGCAACACTGTCAGTGGCAACAAGAGCAGATGCAACACTGCCAGTGGCAACAAGAGCAGATGCAACACTGTCAGTGGCAACAAGAGCAGATGCAACACTGTCAGTGGCAACAAGAGTAGATACAACACTGTCAGTGGCAACAAGAGCAGATGCAACACTGTCAGTGGCAACAAGAGCAGATGCAGCACTGTCAGTGGCAACAAGAGCAGATGCAACACTGTCAGTGGCAACAAGAGTAGATGCAACACTGTCAGTGGCAACAAGAGCAGATGCAACACTGTCAGTGGCAACAAGAGCAGATGCAGCACTGTCAGTGGCAACAAAAGCAGATGCAGCACTGTCAGTGGCAACAAGAACAGATGCAGCACTGTCAGTGGCAACAAGAGCAGATGCAGCACTGTCAGTGGCAACAAGAGCAGATGCAGCACTGTCAGTGGCAACAAGAGCAGATGCAGCACTGTCAGTGGCAACAAGAGCAGATGCAGCACTGTCAGTGGCAACAAGAACAGATGCAGCACTGTCAGTGGCAACAAGAACAGATGCAACACTGTCAGTGGCAACAAGAGCAGATGCAGCACTGTCAGTGGCAACAGGAGCAGATGCAGCACTGTCAGTGGCAACAGGAGCAGATGCAGCACTGTCAGTGGCAACAGGAGCAGATGCAACACTGTCAGTGGCAACAGGAGCAGATGCAGCACTGTCAGTGGCAACAGGAGCAGATGCAGCACTGTCAGTGGCAACAGGAGCAGATGCAGCACTGTCAGTGGCAACAAGAGCAGATGCAACAATGTCAGTGGCAACAAGAGCAGATGCAACACTGTCAGTGGCAACAAGAGCAGATGCAACACTGTCAGTGGCAACAAGAGCAGATGCAGCACTGTCAGTGGCAACAAGAGCAGATGCAACACTGTCAGTGGCAACAAGAGCAGATGCAGCACTGTCAGTGGCAACAAGAGCAGATGCAACACTGTCAGTGGCAACAAGAGCAGATGCAGCACTGTCAGTGGCAACAAGAGCTGATGCAACACTGTCAGTGGCAACAAGAGCAGATGCAGTCCTGTCAATAGCAACAATAACAGATGCAGCACTGTCAGTGGCAACAAGAGCAGATGCAGCACTGTCAGTGGCAACAAGAGCTGATGCAGTCCTGTCAGTGGCAACAAGAACAGATGCAGCACTGTCAGTGGCAACAATAACAGATGCAACACTGTCAGTGGCAACAAGAGCAGATGCAACACTGTCAGTGGCAACAAGAGCAGATGCAACACTGTCAGTGGCAACAAGAACAGATGCAGCACTGTCAGTGGCAACAAGAACAGATGCAGCACTGTCAGTGGCAACAATAACAGATGCAACACTGTCAGTGGCAACAAGAGCAGATGCAACACTGTCAGTGGCAACAAGAACAGATGCAGCACTGTCAGTGGCAACAAGAACAGATGCAACACTGTCAGTGGCAACAAGAACAGATGCAGCACTGTCAGTGGCAACAAGAGCAGATGCAGCACTGTCAGTGGCAACAAGAGCAGATGCAACACTGTCAGTGGCAACAAGAACAGATGCAGCACTGTCAGTGGCAACAAGAACAGATGCAACACTGTCAGTGGCAACAAGAACAGATGCAGCACTGTCAGTGGCAACAATAACAGATGCAGCACTGTCAGTGGCAACAAGAGCAGATGCAACACTGTCAGTGGCAACAAGAGCTGATGCAGTCCTGTCAATAGCAACAATAACAGATGCAGCACTGTCAGTGGCAACAAGAGCAGATGCAACACTGTCAGTAGCAACAAGAGCTGATGCAGCACTGTCAGTGGCAACAGGAGCAGATGCAGCACTGTCAGTGGCAACAAGAGCAGATGCAACACTGTCAGTAGCAACAAGAGCTGATGCAGCACTGTCAGTGGCAACAAGAGTAGATGCAGCACTGTCAGTGGCAACAAGAGCTGATGCAGCACTGTCAGTGGCAACAAGAGCAGATGCAACACTGTCAGTAGCAACAAGAGCTGATGCAGCACTGTCAGTGGCAACAAGAGTAGATGCAGCACTGTCAGTGGCAACAAGAGCTGATGCAGCACTGTCAGTGGCAACAAGAGTAGATGCAGCACTGTCAGTGGCAACAAGAGCTGATGCAGCACTGTCAGTGGCAACAAGAGTAGATGCAGCACTGTCAGTGGCAACAAGAGCTGATGCAGCACTGTCAGTGGCAACAAGAGCTGATGCAGCACTGTCAGTGGCAACAAGAGCTGATGCAGCACTGTCAGTGGCAACAAGAGTAGATGCAGCACTGTCAGTGGCAACAAGAGTAGATGCAGCACTGTCAGTGGCAACAAGAGTAGATGCAGCACTGTCAGTGGCAACAGGAGCAGATGCAGCACTGTCAGTGGCAACAAGAGCTGATGCAGCACTGTCACTGGCAACAAGAGCTGATGCAGTCCTGTCAATAACAACAATAACAGATGCAGCACTGTCAATAGCAACAATAACAGATGCAGCACTGTCAGTAGCAACAATAACAGATGCAGCACTGTCAGTAGCAACAAGAACAGATGTATCCCTGTCTTCTGTGTAGGCGGGTTATGTCCTATGGGGGTTTTGTCCAGCAGGCATTTTGTCCTACCTTGTAGGCCATTAGCTCTCTTGCAGTGCTCTTCTGTTCCTATAGACTACCTCCACTATTACTGTTTCTTCCCTAACACTCCATTCTGCTCCTTTTTTTCACCACCACTACCTTCTTATTGCCACCTATATCACTGCTGTGCTATTTATACTACTACTACTGCTGCTGCTGCTGCTAGTAGTACCACTACTACTACTATTACTACCACTACTCCTACTACTGCTACTACTAATACTCTTACTATCACTAATACTACTACTTCTACTACTACTACTACTACTACTACTAATAATAATAATAATAATAATAATAATAATACCACTACTTATACAAATACTAATACTAATAATTATTATACTTTTGAATACAAAATTATACAGTTTTATTATGGATAAATTTATACTGTTATAATCAGATTTCAAATTCTATCAGTGTATATACCACTTACGGTTTGTATCTCTCAGTGTATATACCACTTACGGTTTGTATCTCTCAGTGTATATACCACTTACGGTTTGTATTTCTCACTGTTTATACAGTGAGTTAATTTTATTTCATTTTAGGGGTTAATTTATTCGTGATCGAGAGATGTACTGGGAATATACATTCGTAATGATCCTTATGCAGTGGATAGGCTTTAAGCTCTACCAAGCAGCCAACACTTCGACAAGTAATATAAATAATTTGCATGTCCATGAAGTCTGTGTAGGCTGCCTCCCGTCCAGTGCCTTTCTTGGTTGATTGGTTCGGTGTGGTTTTAGACCTATCAACTACACTAGGGTCGTCAAGAGTAGCGTAACGTTCTCACCACCAGACATAAATACCTTAATCCCTAAAGTAGAGATTAATTTCTCGATCCCTAAAGTAGGGATTAATACCCAAAGTAGGGATTACAGTTCCTCTCAGTACATATACACTGAGACAAATACACGCCAGTGGAGACAGTCACTTTGACTTTTTTGGGGGGAGGGGGGAGGGGGGAGGGTTATTCTAGGTATTTTATTCATATGTTACTATGTATGATGGTTCAGAGAAACATGTATCTTTTACCAAAATTTATACCACCATATATGATAATTGTACTTATGTGTACGTGTGCCTAAATAAACTTACTCTTGGGCTACTAGGTTTGATGCACTGCTCCTTTCTTGAACCAGGAGCTGGACTGGGCAGGCGATGCAAAATACCCCCAATTAAAAGTAGGGGCGCCATTGGTACTCTAAGAGAAAACACCATGTGTCCGGAGCCCAAGACTGTTCAACAGCCTCCCACCAAGCATAACGGGAATTATCAATAGACCCCTGGCTGCCTTCAAGAGAGTTGGACAGATACCTAGTCAGTGCCGGATCAGCCGGGCTGTTTCGTACGTTGGACTACGTGCGGCCAGCAGTAACAGCCTGGTTGACCAGGCCCTGATCCACAGGGAGGCCTGGTCGTGGACCGGGCCGCAGGGGCGTTGATCCCCGGAATAACCACCACAGCACCGTATCATCCTTTGCGGATGATACTAGGATCTGCATGAGGCTGTCATCTGCTGAGGACGCGGTTAACCTCCAAGAAGATATAAACAAAGTTTTCCAGTGGGCAACGGTAAACAATATGATGTTCAATGAGGACAAATTCCAACTACTCCGTTATGGAAAACTGGAGGAGATAATAACTAGAACAGAGTATACTACTGACTCCGGCCATACAATAGAGAGGAAAAATAATGTAAGGGACTTGGGAGTAGTAATGTCTGAGGATCTCACTTTCAAGGATCACTACAGTGCCACGATCGCACGTGCAAAGAAAATGATAGGATGGATAATGAGAGCTTTCAAAACGAGAGATGCCAAGCCCATGATGATCCTTTTCAAATAACTTGTTCTCTCTAGGCTGGAATACTGTTGTACATTAACATCTCCATTCAAAGCAGGTGAAATCGCAGATCTAGAGAGTGTACAGAGATCCTTTACTGCACGTATAAGTTCTGTCAAGCACCTTAACTACTGGGAACGCTTGGAAGCACTTGGCTTGTACTCGTTGGAACGCAGGAGGGAGAGATATATCATAATCTACACTTGGAAAATCTTGGAAGGAATGGTCCCAAACCTGCACACAGAAATCACTCCCTACGAAAGTAAAAGACTGGGCAGGCGATGCAAAATGCCCCCAATAAAAAGTAGGGGCGCCATTGGTACACTAAGGGAAAACACCATAAGTGTCCGGGGCCCAAGACTGTTCAACAGCCTCCCATCAAGCATTAGGGGAATTGCCAATAAACCCCTGGCTGCCTTCAAGAGAGAGCTGGACAGATACCTAAAGTCAGTGCCGGATCAGCCGGGCTGTGGCTCGTACGTTGGACTGCGTGCGGCCAGCAGTAACAGCCTAGTTGATCAGGCCCTGATCCATCGGGAGGCCTGGTCATGGACCGGGCCGCGGGGGCGTTGATCCCAGGAATAACCTCCAGGTAACCTCCAGGTATCCAGGTAACCTCCAGGTAGACTCCAGGTAGCTTAGGCCAGCAGGTGACTTAGGCCTGCCTAGCATGGGCCAGTAGGCCTGTTGCAGTGCTCCTTCTTTCTAGCATGAGCCAGTAGGCCTGCCGTAGTATCCCTTTTTCCTTAAGTGTATATATCGTGCGTGGGTTCCTTGTCATGGACGTCACAGCATAGCTATCCTCTTAATCCCTTTTGACTGTGGCTGCCTCAAGTCCAGGAAGGAACACCAACAAGTGATAAAAAGAGGAAGAAACTGGAACGGGTGGGAAAAAAATAAAATCACAAGTATGATTGAGAGTAAAATCGCTGAGCGTCAAATGTGGTGATCTTTGTTCATGTGTGAGGAGGGAGGTGTAGCGCACCGCTGCCTCTCCCTCCTCCTCCACCCTCACAACTTTTCTCCATTCAATACTTTTTTTCCGGTTCCTTCTTACTGTTTACTTTTCTGAGGTCTATTCCTCGGTTTTATAAATTATAAATTAACAGGCAGGTTTCATATTCGCTGTGACATCTGCAAGTCAAGTACGTAGTCAAAATACAACGATAAAAATTGACACTTTATCTTGGGTGTCCACCATAATGGTTCCCCCTCCCTGCCCAGCTGCCCCACCTCGTTATGCCCAACACTCCTGTTTTAATCCCTTTTTCACGCTGTCGAGCATCACTGGCCCTTCTCATGACAACTTCCACACACACACTGCTCACCTCCGACATTTACACCACCTACAACTTTGCGTTGAGGAATGAATTGTTTGTGGTTGTCAGGGTCGGAGCAACGGGGCAGGGCAGGTGCATGGTGGACTAGCGGGCACCTCGGGGCAAGCCTCCATGTCTTCGCTATTTTCACTCCAGAGACTCACTTTTCACTCGTGCTCCCTGCCCAGCGTTTCGTTCACGAGGGGGAGAAACTGCAGGAAAATATTTATTGTGATGAAGACTTTTTTTTGTGTGTGTTCGCGCTCGAGGAGACTCAACATTTTTCCCTGTACTACTCTTGAGGCCACGAGCCTTCATAACTTTATTAGTTATACCCTTATTAACACACACACACACACACACACACATATATATATATATATATATATATATATATATATATATATATATATATATATATATATATATATATATATATATATATATACATACATATATAATGTGGTTATGAATGAGGTGCAACTTGCAAGAATCGCTGAGTGGAAATAGAGAGGAATGCGAAGACAAGACGTAGTAGAGGGATTCAGTGAGGGAAGTTGGAGGAGACATAAGGAGTGGAAGAGGTGGGGTAGCAAGGAAGGAGGAAGGGTATGGAGGGAGTGGGTGGAAGGGAGAGGGGGCAAGGCAGGGAGGAGCACAGTTGGCAGGGGGTGCAGGGTGGGGTTGGTATTTCCTGTCTAACCGTCCGCTTACTCCCCTCCCCCCTCCATACCCAGCCCCTTCACCCCTCCAGAGAAACACCCTTCCCATGCCCCCCTCCTGCTCACCCGTTCTCACCCACCTCACCAGTTTTCCCCCCCATGATGGGTGTCTGCGACTGGGGGAGTGGTAGTGGCTTTCTTCAACCCATCCTCATAACCAGTGTCAGTATAATATTTTATTCGTACTATTAACCCGGAGGCTTAGTAACCCGGAACAAACAATAGGGTTACTATATCTGGCTTATTTCCACTGTGATCCACTGGTTCTTATCCCCGAGATGAGAACCAGTGGATCACACGAGTACCTGGGCGTTAGTCAACTAATACCCAGGTACCTATTTTCTGTTAGGTGAAGAGGGGCAAGAGGTGTAAGGAAACATGTCTAACGTTTTCACCGGTCTACCTGGAGGGTATTCCGGGGATCAACGCCCCTGCGGCCCGGTCCATGACCAGGTCTCCCGGTGGATCAGGGCCTGATCAACTAGACTTACTGCTGGCCTCATGGAATCCAACGTACGAGCCACAGCCCGGCTGATCCGGCACTGACTAGGTATCTCTTCAGCTCCCTCTTGAAGGCAGCAAGGGGTCTATTGGTAATTCCCCTTATGCCTGGTGGGAAGCTCTTGAGCAGTCTTGGGCCCTGGAAACTTTGTGTGTTTTCTCTTAGTGTACTAATGGCGCCCCTACTTTTCAATGGAGATATGTTGCACCGGTGCTGGGATCAAGCCCATGTCCTTCAGATGTGAGCCGAAGGAGCTGCCACTTCAATCACGAGCTCCCATATTTCGCTGTAGCTAGGACAGTCATGTGAACAGTGATTATCTGACTGTTTACTGTAGTATATGTTCGGTGCTTCCCCGTTTTCTGTTAGCGGTACCCCAAACAAATATCGCTTTCACGTAATATTTCATTATATATTATATAGTATATTATATTATAGTATATTATATATTATATAGTATATTATATTATATTATATAGTATATTATATTTAGTTTTTTTATTAAAAAAGATAATTTAGGCTACCCCACTTAACCCAATTTAACGTAAGCTAAAATAACGTAAATCGAGGAATTTAGTGAAGAGAGACAGCGGTGTGAGGACGAGTTGGCTTGTTTGTGTGTTTGAGAGGAGGGGAGAGGGAAGGCCAGTCCTCAGCCGCCCTTCCTCCTCCACATCCTCCCTACCTCTCTCCCTCCCTCCCTTCCTACAGTTAAGTCTAAGTGTACATCAGAGAGGGAGGGAGGGACTCCTCACCCTCTCTCTCTCTCCCTCGTAAAAAGGTAAAGTCACACAGATACACGACAGAGGAACCCCGAGGGAAATAAATACATGCTTAAGTCAACACATCACGGAACTTGTTTCTCTTTCTAGCCTAGTGTTTATGACTAGACTATTGTTCATGTCTTTCTAGCCTACTGTTATTGTCTTTCTAGCCTATTGTTAGTATTTTTAGCCTATTGTTAGTCTTTCTAGCCTATTGTTTGTCTTTCTAGCCTATTGGTTATGTCTTTCTAGACTATTGTTAATGTAATTCTAGCCTATTGTTTATGTCTTTCTAGACTATTGCTAATATCTTTCTAGACTATTGTTTATGTCTTTCTAGACAATTGTTAATGTCTTTCTAGCCTATTGTTAATATCTTTCTAGACTACTGTTAATGTCATTCTAGCCTATTGTTTATGTCTTTCTAGACTATTATTATCTTTCTAGCCTATTGTTAATGTCTTTCTAGTCTACTGTTCATGTCTTTTTAGACTAGTTTTTTATGTCTTTTTAGCCTATTATTATATATTTCTAGCCTATTGAAGCACAAAAGGCACAATACCGCGACTGGAACAATACACAAATAACCCGCACACAGGAGAGAGAAGCTTACGACAACGTTTCGGTCTGTTTTGGACCACTTACAAAGTCAAACTCACACCTCAGTACATGGATTTCTTTGTAAATGGTCCAAGTCGGACCGAAACGTCGTCATAAGCGGATTATTTGTGTATTGTAGCTTATTGTTTATGTCTTTCTAGTCTAGTGTTTATGCCTTTTTGGCCTATCTCTCTTTCTCTCTCTATCTGGAGTAGTATTTCAAGGGCCAGCGCCCCCGGCGGCCTGTCCAGTGGATCATGGCCTGATGAACCAGCCTGTTACTGCTGGCCACACGCAGTGCAAAGCACAGCTGGTCTTGAAGTGACTTTAAGATCCTATCCAGTTCCCTCTTGAAGACAGCCAGGCTCTGATGGATATATGGGCCAGCGGGGCCTCGAGCAGTAACAGCCTGGTTGACCAAGCTGCTGAACACCCTTTATGTAAGTACACCTATTACTTAAAATAATGTGAATGTGATGAAGGCTTCTGTCAAGTTAACCTGGGAAGGTTAACAAGCCCAGATAGTTAATTACCATGTTAAGTATCTTAAGTATATGATATGTATCCAAAGCCTGAACAAAGATTTATTTATTCACTTATTTACTCATGTACTTAGCGGGGCCTTTTTAAACAAAGGTTTACTGACCTTCCCGAGGATGCGACCTTTAACAGCAGACCAACTCACGGGTATCAATCAACTACTCGTTGAACAGGTGCTACAAGAGGCTGCTCGATGAACAGGTGCTACAAGAGACTGTTCGTTGAACAGGTACAAGAGAATGCTCGATGGACAGATGACACAAGAGACTGCTCGTTGAACAAGTGCTACAAGAGACTGTTCGATGAACAAGTGCTACAAGAGACTGCTCGGTGAACAAGTGCTACAAGAGACTGCTCGTTGAACAGGCGCTACAAGAGACTGCTCGTTGAACAGGCGCTACAAGAGATTGCTCGATGAACAAGTGCTACAAGAGACTGCTCGTTGAACAAGTGCTACAAGATACTGTTCGATGAACAAGTGCTACAAGAGACTGCTCGTTGAACAAGTGCTACAAGAGACTGCTCGTTGAACAAGTGCTACAAGATACTGTTCGATGAACAAGTACTACAAGAGACTGCTTGTTGAACAAGTGCTATAAGAGACTGTTCGATGAACAGGCGCTACAAGAGATTGCTCGATGAACAAGTGCTACAAGAGACTGCTCGCTGAACAAGTGCTACAAGAGACTGCTCGTTGAACAAGTGCTACAAGAGACTGCTCGTTGAACAAGTGCTACAAGAGACTGCTCGTTGAACAAGTGCTACAAGAGACTGTTCGATGAACAGGTGCTACAAGAGATTGCTCGTTGAACAAGTGCTACAAGAGACTGCTCGTTGAACAAGTGCTACAAGAGACTGCTCGTTGAACAAGTGCTACAAGAGACTGCTCGTTGAACAAGTGCTACAAGAGACTGTTCGATGAACAGGTGCTACAAGAGATTGCTCGTTGAACAAGTGCTACAAGAGTGCTCGTTGAACAAGTGCTACAAGAGACTGCTCGTTGAACAAGTGCTACAAGAGACTGCTCGTTGAACACGTGCTACAAGAGACTGCTCGTTGAACAAGTGCTACAAGAGACTGTTCGATGAACAAGTGCTGCAAGAGACTGCTCGTTGAACAAGTGCTACAAGAGACTGTTCGATGAACAGGTGCTACAAGAGATTGCTCGATGAACAGGTGCCACAAGAGTTCTGCTCGTTGAACAGGTGCCACAAGAGACTGCTTATTGAACAGGTGCCACAAGAGACTGCTTATTGAACAGGTGCTACAAGAGAGTGCTCGATGAACAGGCACCACAAGAGGCTGCCCGTTGAACAGGTGCTACAAGAGACTGCTCGTTGAACAGGTGCCACAAGAGATTGCTATGGGAACAGGTGCCACAAGAATAGAAGAAGTAAACTAGAGAGAGAGAGAGAGACGCACCCTCTACAGAAGAAGGCGAAGAATCAGTGAGCTCCTCAAGAATTCCAAATTATTTGAAACACAGAAAGAAGCGCTAACCACGGAAGTGGAAAATATTGAGTTTAAGTTAAAGGACTCATACAGGATCTACAAGAGGAGCTAAAAGCTATTAGTGAAACTGAAAAAAAAATCGAAATATTTCTTGCCATATGCTAAAAACAAGGCAAAAACCACTTCTAGTATAGGGCCCTTGCTCAGACAAGACGGATCCTACACAAATGACAACAAAGAAATGAATGAGATACTGAAATCTCAATATGACTCTGTGTTCAGTGAGCCACTAATCAGTCTAAAGATGGAAAATCCAAACCTTTTTTTTCATGAATGAGCCTCAATACCCTGCCAATGTATGCCAAATTTCTGACATAGCCCTTACTCCATTAGACTTTGAGAAAGCCATCGACAACATGCCCATGCACTCAGCCCAAGCCCAGACTCGTGGAACTCTGTGTTCATTAAGAACTGCAAGAAACCCCTCTCATGGGCCCTAAGTATGCTATGGAGAAGGAGCATAGACACAGGTGAGTTTCCACAGTCACTGAAAACAACGGATATAGCCCCACTCCATAAAGGTGGCAGCAAAGCAATGACTAAGAGCTACAGACGAATAGCTTTAACGTCCCACATCATAAAAATCTTTGAAAGTGTTCTAAGAAGTAGGATTGCAAACCACTTGGACTCCCAACAATTGCACAACCGCAACAATTGGACCACTATGATATGGTCTTAGATGCACTGAAAAACAAAGAGAATACAGATGTAGTATACACAGATTTTGCAAAATCCTTTGACAAGTGCGATCATGGTGTCACAGCACAGAAAATGCGTGCTAAAGGAATAATTGGCAAAGTAGGCAGATGGATCTTCAACTTTCTAACCAATCGAACACAAAGAGTAGTGGTAAACAGAGTTAAATCGGAAGCTGCTATAGTGAAGAACTGTGCTCCACAAGGCACAGTACTCGCCCCTATCCTGTTCCTCATTCTCATATCAGACATAGACAGAGATATAAACCATAGCATCGTATCATCCTTTGCAGACAATACTAGGATCTGCATGAGAGTGTCATCCATTGAGGACACGGCAAATCTCCAAGAAGATATAAACCAAGTTTTACAATGGGCAACGGAGAACCATATGATGTTCAATGAAGAAACATGTGTCACAGATGTTGAATGTTCGTTGAACAGGTGCCACAGATGTTAGGACACTACTCGTTGAATAGGTGCCACAGATGTTAGGACACTACTCGTTGAACAGGTGCCACAGATATTAGGACACTACTCGTTGAACAGGTGCCACAGATGTTAGGACACTACTCGTCGAACAGGTGCCACAGGTGTTAGGACACCACTCGTTGAACAGGTGTCACAGATGTTAGGACACTATTCATTGAAGAGGTGCCACAGATGTTAGGACATTACTCATTGAACAGGTGCCGCAAATGTTAAAAGACTTGCCCATTCATCTACCCCCGTCCGGACTGACCTCATATTCTTGATTCTGGGAGTCGAACATTACCACCAGGCTACAAGGAAAGTAAATATTGCAACTAACAACAGTAGGCCTCGCAGCCATCTAACAGTAGGCCTAAACAAAGCAAGACAAGGTTTACTCACAACCATCTAACAGTAGGCCTAAACATAACAGGACAAGACCTACTCACGACTAACAACAATTACTACTACTACTACTAATAATAATAATAACTATACTACTACTACTACTACTACTAATAATAATAATAATAATAATAATAATAATGCGTGAGCGTGTTTGATAGGAGTGAATGGAGACAAATGGTTTTTAATACTTGACGTGCTGTTGGAATGTGAGCAAAGTAACATTTATGAAGGGGTTCAGGGAAACCGGCAGGCCGGACTTGAGTCCTGGAGATGGGAAGTACAGTGCCTGCACTCTGAAGGAGGGGTGTTAATGTTGCAGTTTAAAAACTGTAGTGTAAAGCACCCTTCTGGCAAGACAGTGATGGAGTGAATGATGGTGAAAGTTTTTCTTTTTCGGGCCACCCTGCCTTGGTGGGAATCGGCCAGTGTGATAATAATAATAATAATAATAATAATAATAATAATAATAATAATAAATAATAATAATAATAATAATAATAATAATAATAAAATAATAATAATAATAATAATAATAATAATAATAATAATAATAATAATAATAATAATCAACGTACTTCAGCACACTACTTGGCACTTTCTTCCACTCATCTACAACATTATTGCAAAATCAGATGATAAAATCAAGAGTTACAAGGGAATCTAAGAGCAAACTCGAGAGCTTGTCAGAGGTATACCCGAAAATAGTCGGGGAAAAACTGATTAAAAATCTAAAACATGGCAGTTGGCTGACAGTGTTTAAAGAATGTAATTCAGTTTTTTAACAATTATTATTTTCTGCGTATCTTCACACGGGAAAACACGGAGTCAGAAATAAAACATTAAAGTATACCTGAGGAACACAATCACTAGTTATGTGATGACCTGAGGAACACAATCACTAGTTATGTGATGACCTGAGGAACACAATCACTAGTTATGTGATGACCTGAGGAACACAATCACTAGTTATGTGATGACCTGAGGAACACAATCACTAGTTATGTGATGACCTGAGGAACACAATCACTAGTTATGTGATGACCTGAGGAACACAATCACTAGTTATGTGATGACCTGAGGAACACAGTCACTAGTTATGTGATGACCTGAGGAACACAATCACTAGTTATGTGATGACCTGAGGAACACAATCACTAGTTATATGACCTGAGGAACACAATCACTAGTTATGTGATGACTTAGGAACACAATCACTAGTTATGTGATGACTTGAGGAACACAATCACTAGTTATGTGATGACTTGAGGAACGCAATCACTAATTATGTGATGACCTGAGGAACACAATCACTAGTTATGTGAGGACCTGAGGAATACAATCACTAGTTATGTGATGACTTGAGGAACACAATCACTAGTTATGTGATTACCTGAGGAACACAATCACTAATTATGTGATGACCTGAGGAACACAAATACTAGTTATGTGATCTGAGGAATACAATCACTATTTATGTGATGACCTGAGTAATACAATCATTAGTTATGTGATGACTTGAACACAATCACTAGTTATGTGATGACCTGAGGAACACAATCACTAGTTATGTGATGACCTGAGGAACACAATCACTAGTTATGTGATGACGTGAGGAACACAATCACTAGTTATGTGATCTGAGGAATACAATCACTAGTTATGTGATGACCTGAAGAACACAATCACTAGTTATGTGATGACCTGAAGAACACAATCACTAGTTATGTGATGACCAGGGCCTGAGAGATTCCTTACAGAAAACCAGCATGGCTTTAAGGATGGAGAATCCTGTCTTACAAATATGCCGAAATTCTATGACAGAGTCAAAGAGATGCAAGAGAGACAGGGTTGGGTGAGTTGCATATTGTTGCAACATTTATATATATATATATATATATATATATATATATATATATATATATATATATATATATATATATATATATATAACATCATTTAAAACATTTTTACAACACCATACCAGAGACTAGTCCAGAAATTAGAAGAACAAGCAGAGCTACAAGGCTGAGTGCTCCAATGGATCAAGAAGTACCTATGTGACAGAAGGCAGAGAATAACAGTGAGGAATGAGACATCAGAATGAGAGAGAGTAATGAGTGGGGTTCCGCAAGGATCAGTGTTAGGACCACTACCGTTCCCAATAAACGTGAATGATCTACCAGGGGGAGGATTGAATCCACGTGTCACTATTTGCTGCTGATGTAAAACTAATGAGAAGAATAAGAACAGGAGAGGACAGTGATAGTCTTAAAGGAGACCTCGTTGTTTTTGGATTGAACCTTTCGAGTTCAATCCAAAAACATATGGAAAGTCATGCGAACTGGAGGCGAGGGCAGACCGGACACGGTACAACATGGGAAGAAACTGTAAAAGCAAATATCAGAGAGTGAAAAGGATCTGAGGGTGAATATAACAACAAGCACATCATCAGAAACCGTATAACGTCAGCGACATATACAAGATTGACTAACCTCAAAATAGACTTCAGAACTTTACATACGATATATGCAAGCACGTGCAAAGCCTCGAAAGGGTACAAGGATTTGCTACCAGACTAGTACCAGAATAGAAGGAACTGAATTTGACGATTGGCAGAGAAAGGGAATACATGATTATAACATACAAAATCCTAAGAGGAGTTGACAGGGTTGATTTGTGCAGACTGAATTAAGAGGACCAGAAGGAAGAGGACACAGGTGGAAGCTGATGATACAGATGAACCATAGAAATGTAAGGGTTGTTAAAAAGTGGCATGGCTTGGATGAACAGTGGTGAAGGCAAACTATACACAAGTACAAGCGCAGATATAATAATGCACAAGAGGCCAGAAGTCAGTGATGCCGATGAAAGTAATGTAGGAGGCACGGCCAGGAGCTGAGTCTCGACCCCCGCAAACACAACTTAGTGAGTACAGTTCATTGACTCGACCCCACATATAGGTCACTACACACACACACACACACACACACACACACACACACACACACACACACACACACACACACACACACACACACACACACACACAAGAAGTTAATAGAAAGACATAAATTACAGACACAGGGAAGACAAAGGTAATCCCAAATTGAAAAAAAAGCGACAGACAGTCATCGCTAAATTAGAAACCGAGAAAAGTGATGAGGAGGAAATGAGATTGAGACTAGAACACTTAGGAGGACACCTAGGACGAACGTCTAGGAAGAACACTTAGGAGGACACCTAGGACGAACGTCTAGGAAGAACACTTAGGAGGACACCTAGGACGAACGTCTAGGAAGAACACCTAGGAGGTACTTTGAGGAGGAACGAAACTTTTACCTTTAGCAATACATTTCTAAAGTTATTTAGTTTTAAGAGAAGTGCTAAACCCTGGTGAGTTATTTAGTGGAAGGAATGGTGAAGGCTCGAACCTCCGTCAGGTAGGCGGGAGGCAGATAAAGTTCTCTCAGCACATCCAATCTCCCGAAGATTATCTTTTCCCCTTTCCCAGGGTACACTGTACTGAAGAACCTGGCTAAACGGAACTAATAGAGCAGAATAAACTTGATATCTTTTACGCAAAATAAGCTTGATATAATTTACGCAAAATAAACTTGATGTAATTTACGTAAAATAAACTTGACATAATATACGCGAAATAAACTTGATATATTTTACGCAGAATAAATCTGATATATCTTATGCAGAATAAACTTAATATATTTTACACAAAATAAAATAACCAAATTTACCTATTTAAGAATTTGCATAAATATATTTAAGCGGTTTCCTTGGGGAAAGTGGGGAAGAGAGAGGGGGAGAGGGGAAGAGGGGAGAGGGGAAGGGAGAGGGGAAGGGAGAGGGGAAGGGAGAGGGGTAGTGGGAGAGAAGAGCCTTCAGGTAACTCACATATCTAACAGTAACATGAGAAACATAGAAATTAGACAGGGCCGAGAAAGATTCAAGGACGTGCCGAGAGTACTTTCATAAAAGGTCTTCAGTACCATACAATACTGCACAAGGTACTGTCGGCACTGTTTCATTATCACTGGCGGACTCTCACGCTACCCAGCAAGCGTCTGCTAAACTATGAATAGAGAAGAGGAGAGGTCTCATTACACAAAGACTGTTTAGCACAATCACAACCTGAACCAGAAGAAATAACTGGAAGCTGACTACAAGGTTAACAGTAGAGGTCATGGGAGAGCCATTCTTTACAATGAGTGGTGAAGTGTCTGGATTACCAGCTCTTATTACGATTGTAACCAGATCAAATTCTCGTATGCAGTTCACTGCCACTTAACTTGCACACTTACCATTAAATGGTTGCCCAATCCCTGGACCATTACATGTCTCTGCAATCTTTCGACTGCCGCCAAGAGGATGGATATGGGGTGAAGTGGAATAGACAAGGGCACAAAATATAAAACGATACACATCTTCAAAAATTAGATATAACCACAAATAACTCGAATAAATATATGTATAAAAAAAACCAAGAGATGTTCAAATCCTGTTTAAACTCGGTAATTATGTAAATACTGATTTACATTTGTGAAGATTTTCAAAACCAACCAACCTGTGCAGCGCAGTGGAGACTTCACAGACTGTCCCTCAGGGACAACACAGACTGCAGGATCTAACTTAATAATTACAGCAATACAAAACCTTCAATCGAAAAAAGAAAACCAAGAGATGAATACAAGGAGAATAACAGGTTAGTGATTATAATCCTGGAAGATGCGGAACAGAGAGAAAAATAATGATTACAATCGTGAAAGATGCGAAACAAAGAGAGAACAGTGCAAAGGTGAAACTACAAATTATGGAGCGTTTAATCATAAAGAAACTGACCGGACTAATTGGAACACGTGGTAACAACACACACATAAGTAAAAAGTAAAATGGCTCGATCCTAACACCAAGCGTATACCTGGAGGTCCTGGAGGTATCAGCGGAGGTGAAGAATAAGACACATGTGCAACATCTAGGTTTCTTTATCTGTAGACGTTTCTCCTTCCAGTGGCTTTATCAATACAAGGACATAATGTGAAGAATGTAGAACTGTATAGAAAAAATGAGGTAATCAGCACCTCAGCCTTGGAGTTGGTGAAGAGCACCGTAGTCTTGACTACGGTGTTCTTCACCAACTCCAATGCTGAGGGACTAATTACCTCATCTTTTGTATAAAGGTCTACATTCTTCACATTATGTCCTTGTATAGAGAAAGCAACTGGATGGAGAAATGTCTACAAATAATGATACTCAGACGTTGCATATTTGTCTAATTCTTTATCTTGTCGGTATTATAAACCATTCATGTACAACATATCAACGAAGGGACACAAGTCGGATAACCAGCAGCGTATCCGCGTCTGCCAAACTTAACCACTGCATTGAAGTACCTTGACAAAGAGTCTTTCAAGACCCTGTGTAAGACCTATGTTGGACCTATTATGGAGTATGCAGCACCAGCATGGAGCCCTCACCTGAACAAACATGTCCAGAAACTAGAGAAAGTCCGGAGATTCGTTACAAGACTAGGCTGGGGCAGACACAGACTAGCTGAAAGGGAAGGACCTGGGCCATGAAGGAGATAAATAATTAATAAATTGAGTGAATACAGAAAAAGGGAGAACAAGAAGCCATTAATATTAAATAAAATGATAGATAGTGCCTAAGACTGACTGACCTGTTGAGGCAATGTAGAATTATTCTTATATCCGACAAGAAACACCAAACCCGTATGCAAATATTGAAAATCTGTAACTAAAATTTATACACGACAAACATAAACTCTACTATAGCTACCAATCTACAACTGGGAAATAATCTACGCCTGGGAAATAATCTACAACTGGGAAATGATCTACACCTGGGAAATAATATACACCTGGGGAATAGTCTACACCTGGGAAATAATATACACCTGGGAAATAGTCTACACCGGGAAAATAATAAATACCTGGGAAATAGTCTACACCTGGGAAATAATATACACCTGGGAAATAGTCTACACCGGGAAAATAATATACACCTGGGAAATAGTCTACACCTGGGAAGTGATATACACCTGGGAAATAATCAACACCTGGAAAATAATCTATCTGGGAAATAATCAATACCTAGAAAAAAATTGAAAAAATAATCACCTGTAAAAAATAATCAAAACCTGGAAGGTAATCAAGAGCTGGAACATACTGGAAAACCGGAATCTAAATCTCCACCAGCAAGCAGTGCAAAAAACTTGAATAATAGCACTTGTTAAGTGCACTAACAGATAACTTAGTAAGTGGAAGCACTTGGTAAGTGTGCTAACAGATAACCCAGTAAGTAGAACCACTTGGTAAGTGTACTAATAAATACCACAGTTAGTGACAACACTTGGTAAGTGCACATCAAGAGCCCAGTAAGTGGAATCACCTGGTAAGTGCACTAACAGATAACCCAGTAATTGACAGCACTTGGTCAGTGCACTAGCAGATAACTCAGTACGTGACAAAACTTAGAAAGTACACTTATAGACAACCCAGTAAGTGCAAGGGATCCAAGACTTTAAATAAACAGGAAATTACCAAGAAAACTTCGTCATGAAGCGGAAACTTGACAAGATTCCTGAGTCTGCTCCTGATCAGACAGGCTGTGGCGTTTACGCTGGACTGCATGATGCCAGCACCAATAACCTGACTGCTGAAGGAGACCTGCTCCGGGAGCGATGAGCAGTATAACCATTAACAGATAGGTTGGTAGGTAGGTAGGTAGGTAGGTAGATAGGTAGGTAGGTAGGTAGGTAGGTAGGTAGGTAGGTAGGTAGGTAGGTAGGTAGGTTGGTAGGTAGCTAGGCAGGCAGGCAGACAGGTAGGTAGTTATGTAAACAGACAGACAGACAGGCAGGCAGGCAGACAGGCAGGCAGGCAGGCAGGCAGGCAGGCAGGCAGGTAGGTAGGCAATCAGGCAGGCAGGTAGGTAGGTAGGTAGGCAATCAGGTAGGCAGGCAGGTAGGTAAGCAGGTAGGTAAGCAGGCAGGCAGACAGACAGGCAGGCAGGCAGGCAGGCAGGCAGGCAGGCAGGCAGGCAGGCAGACAGACAGGCAGGCAGGCAGGCAGGCAGGCAGGCAGACAGACAGGCAGGCAGACAGACAGGCAGGCAGGCAGGCAGGCAGGCAGGCAGGCAGGCAGGCAGACAGGCAGGCAGGCAGGCAGGCAGGCAGGCAGGCAGGCAAGCAGGCAGGCAGGTAGGTAGGTAGGCAGGCATGCAGGTATAATTATAAACATGAGACTAACACTACACTACAGTAAAGAATAAACAGACAATACCGTGAGTGGAACAATACACAATAACCCGCACACAGCAGAAAGAAACTTATGACAAGGTTGTAGTCCGACTTGGACCATACAGTACAGTGGTAAGATAATCTTGAACACCCGTGCTATATTTCAAGATAACCTTGAAGTGTGTAAATGGAGAGATGCAAATAAAAGTGTATTTTAAAGTAAAGAAACATAAATTAAGAATAAATGTCCTTCCAGAAAGACGGAAGGTAAAGAGTAGATATCAAAACTACACCCGAGTTCTTAAAGGTATATGGAAATACCATGACATAAATGTGGTGCACAAGGAGGATTAAGAAGTTAGAAGAAACTAACAAATTAGTCTCAGAATACAAGACTATAGGAGTGTAACTTGTATGTCTAACTGTAAATATGGACGTAACTGTACATGACCTGTTCCCGACACACACACACACACACACACACGTACACACACACACCCTCTCTCTCTCTCCCTCTCTCTCTCCCTCTCTTCTCTCCCTCTCTCTCTCCCTCTCTCTCTCCCTCTCTCCCTCACTCCCATAACCCAATCTCTCACCCTCCTCTCTCTCTATAGGCTCCTCTCTCCATCTCTCCATTTCTCTCTCTCATAGAATTTTCCCTCGCCCTCCTTTCTCCCTCTCTCTCTCTTTCTCTCCCTCTCCCTCTCCCTCTCTTTCTCCCTCTCTCTACCCTTTCTCTCCCCCCCCACATTTCTCTCTCTCCCCCTTGGTCTTATCCTTCACCCCCATACTCTCTCCTCTCTCTCCCTCTTTCTACCCTTTCTCTCTCCTCTCTCTCCCTCTGTCTACCCTTTCTCTCTCCTCTCTCTCCCTCTTTCTACCCTTTCTCTCTCCCCCCCACACCCCCTCCCTCCTCTAGCCTTCTGTCTGCGGTTAAAAAAAAAAAAAAAAAAAAAAAAAAAAAAAAAAAAAAAAAAAAAAAAAAAAAAAAAAAAAAAAAAAAAAAAAAAAAAAATATGGGTGGCCTTAGAGGACGGAAAACCAGAGATCTGGTAGACGAACCAGGGAGGAAAGACTGGGAGTTAGAGCTCCAAAAAAGGGAGGAAGAGTGGGGAAGGAAGATAGTAGAGCTTGGTAAGAAAATGGAGGAGCGGATAGCTGAAGAGTGCAGGAAGTGGGAAGTACAGGTCTTAGCAGCAGAAGCTAGGATACAGTGCTTAGAAGAGAAACTGCAAAGCCTGAAACAGATTAGAGAGACAAATGACAATTCAGATGTGACATCAGGAAATTCAAAGCCAGGCGCAGACAAGGGGATGGTAAGCAACAACGGAGACATGCCGTACACGAAGGCCCTATCAGACCTACGTGGGGCCAGGGAAAAGACGATGAGCACACTGAGATCAAACGACAGGTCTGAAGACAATGAAGGAAATTCAAAGTCAGGCGCAGACAAGGGGATGGTAAGCAACAACGGAGACATGCCGTACACGAAGGCCCTATCAGACCCACGTGGGGCCAGGGAAAAGACGATGAGCACACTAAGATCAAGCGACAGGTCCGAAGACAAGGAAGGTTTGTTATATGCAGAGATTCTAACAGCCAACTGCAGTAGCAAGGGACAGCTGGCCAGGAAAGACAGTTCACTGAGAATAGAAGTTTCAGATATGACAGGGACTGAAGGCAAGAACATGTCAATGGAAGGAAATGAAATGCCTCAGAGGAAGCAGATGGAGACTCAGTGGGAGGAGGAAAGGGCGAGGTCAGTTTTTGTGTACGGGCTCCAAGAAGCCAAGGGGGCCAACTTTGAAGAAATAAAACAGGAGGAGAAAAAAATGATTGAAGGCATCATGAAAACAATAGGGGAGGGCAATATGACCCAGGTGACAAATTTTTAGAGAATTGGGTGGTTTGCGAGTGGAAGGATACGGCCTGTCAGAGTAACTTTCAAGGAAGAATCAGTTCGAACCAGGATTCTGCAAGAGAAAGCAAGACTGAGGGACAAAGAGGGGTACCAGAGAGTATACCTCGACCGCGACAGAACACAAGAAGAAAGGACTACACTGAAAGAGAGGGTACAGAGACGCAAGGAGGAACGAGAAGCAATGAAAATGAGCAGGACCCAGACACAAGAGGAAGGGCAAACACACCCCACAGAATCTCCCGCCAAAAGACTCCACCCGCGACATTCCCAACGCAACTGAGCAACCTATACTACAACCCACTCACTGTTCCCTCTGCCACCAACCCCCATATCACAAACCTCACCCCAACAGCTGTCCCTTATGGGCATCCTGACCCCACCCCCATCAACACATACCCCACCTACACCACAGCCCCATATAGGCCCCCACCAAGGCTCTCGCTCCCCCAACCCCAATATACTTGCATGACCACAATGATAGAAAAGAAACTAAAGGTTTGGTACACAAACGCGGATGGAATAACGAATAAACATGAGGAGTGGAATGAAAGAATCAGTGAAAAATCCCCAGATATCATAGCAGTCACAGAAACAAAACTCGCTGAGACAATAACAGACACAATCTTCCCAACAGGATATCAGATCCTGAGGAAAGATAGAAGGAGTAGAGGGGGAGGAGGGGTTGCACTGCTCATAAAACACCAATGGGGATTTGAGGAAATGGAAGGCATGGACATGATTGGAGAAAGAGACTACATTGTAGGTACAATTCAGTCCGGAGAACATAAAGTAGTCATTGGAGTGATGTATAACCCACCACAGAACTGCAGGAGGCCAAGAGAGGAGTACGAAGAAAACAACAGGGTGATGGTGGACACACTGGCTGAGGTGGCAAGAAGAGCTCACTCGAGCAGAGCAAAGTTACTGGTAATGGGCGATTTCAACCACAGGGAGATCGACTGGGAAAACCTGGAGCCACATGGGGGTCCCGAAACATGGAGAGCCAAGATGATGGATGTGGTACTTGAAAACCTCATGCATCAACATGTCAGGGACACAACCAGAGAGAGAGGGGAGGATGAGCCAGCAAGACTGGATCTTGTGTTCACCCTGAGCAGTTCAGACATCGAGGACATCACTTACGAGAGGCCCCTTGGAGCTAGCGATCATGTGGTTCTGAGTTTTGACTATATAGTAGAGTTACAAGTGGAGAAGGTAACAGGAACTGAAGGGGACAGGCCAAACTATAAAAGGGGGGACTACACAGGTATGAGAAACTTCCTGCAGGAGGTTCAGTGGGACAGAGAAATGGTAGGAAAATCAGTAAACGAAATGATGGAATATGTGACAACAAAGTGCAAGGAGGCAGAGGAAAGTTTTGTTCCCAAGGGAAACAGAAATAATAGGAAGACCAAAACGAGTCCTTGGTTTACCCGAAGGTGTAGGGAGGCAAAAACTAAGTGCAACAGGGAATGGAAAAGGTACAGGAGGCATAGGACCCAGGAAAACAAGGAGATTAGTAGAAGAGCCAGAAACGAGTATGCGCAGATAAGGAGGGAGGCCCAGCGACAGTATGAAAACGACATAGCATCGAAAGTCAAATCTGACCCGAAACTGCTGTATAGCCACATTAGGAGGAAGACAACAGTCAAGGACCAGGTGATAAGGCTGAGGAAAGAAGGTGGAGAACTCACAAGAAACGATCAAGAGGTATGTGAGGAGCTCAACACGAGATTTAAGGAAGTATTTACAGTAGAGACAGGAAGGACTCTGGGGGGACAGACCAGATGGGGACACCAACAAGGAATACACCAACAAGTGTTGGACGACATACATACAGATGAGGAGGAGGTGAAGAAACTGCTAAGGGACATCGATACCTCAAAGGCAATGGGACCGGACATCTCTCCATGGGTCCTTAGAGAGGGAGCAGATATGTTGTGTGTACCACTTACCACAATCTTCAACACATCCCTGGAAACTGGGCAACTACCTGAGGTATGGAAGACGGCAAATGTAGTCCCCATTTTCAAAAAAGGAGACAGAAAAGAGGCACTAAACTATAGACCTGTGTCATTGACGTGTATAGTATGCAAAATTATGGAGAAGATTATCAGGAGGAGAGTGGTGGAGCACCTGGAACGGAACAGGAGTATAAATGCCAACCAGCACGGATTCACGGAAGGCAAATCCTGTGTCACAAACCTTCTGGAGTTTTATGATAAAATAACAGAAGTAAGACAAGAGAGAGAGGGGTGGGTTGATTGCATCTTCTTGGACTGCAAGAAGGCCTTTGACACAGTTCCTCACAAGAGATTAGTGCAGAAGCTAGAGCATCAGGCGCATATAACAGGAAGGGCACTGCAATGGATCAGAGAATACCTGACAGGGAGGCAACAACGAGTCATGGTACGTAATGATGTATCACAGTGGGCACCTGTGACGAGCGGGGTCCCACAGGGGTCGGTCCTAGGACCAGTGCTATTTTTGGTATATGTGAACGACATGACGGAAGGGTTAGACTCAGAAGTGTCCCTGTTTGCAGATGATGTGAAGTTAATGAGGAGAATTAAATCTGATGAGGACCAGGCAGGACTTCAAAGAGACCTGGACAGACTGGACACCTGGTCCAGCAAATGGCTTCTCGAATTTAATCCTGCCAAATGCAAAGTCATGAAGATAGGGGAAGGGCACAGAAGACCACAGACAGAGTATAGGCTAGGTGGCCAAAGACTGCAAACCTCACTCAAGGAGAAAGATCTTGGGGTGAGTATAACACCGAGCATGTCTCCGGAAGCACACATCAATCAGATAACTGCTGCAGCATATGGGCGCCTGGCAAACCTGAGAACAGCATTCCGACACCTTAGTAAGGAATCATTCAAGACACTGTACACCGTGTATGTCAGGCCCATACTGGAGTATGCAGCACCTGTTTGGAACCCGCACTTGATAAAGCACATCAAGAAACTAGAGAAAGTACAAAGGTTTGCAACAAGGTTAGTTCCAGAGCTAAGGGGAATGTCCTATGAAGAAAGATTAAGGGAAATCGGCCTGACGACACTGGAGGACAGGAGGGTCAGGGGAGACATGATAACGACATATAAAATACTGCATGGAATAGACAAGGTGGACAAGGACAGGATGTTCCAGGGAGGGGACACAGAAACAAGAGGCCACAATTGGAAGTTGAAGACACAAATGAGTCAGAGAGATAGTAGGAAGTATTTCTTCAGTCATAGAGTTGTAAGGCAGTGGAATAGCCTAGAAAATGACGTAGTGGAGGCAGGAACCATACACAGTTTTAAGACGAGGTTTGATAAAGCTCATGGAGAGAGAGGGTCTAGTAGCAACCGGTGAAGAGGCGGGGCCAGGAGCTAGGACTCGACCCCTGCAACCACAAATAGGTGAGTACAAATAGGTGAGTACACTCTTATACAAACACTCCCTCTTATACCCACACTCCCTCATATACCCACACACTCTCATATACTCACACTCCCTCATATACCCACTTCCTCATATAGCCACACTCCCTCATATACCCAAATTCCCTCATATGCTCACACTCATTTACCCACACTCCCTCATATAGGCACAATCCCTTATAAACGCACACTCTCCCTCACATATGCACATCCTCCCTTATATACGCACATCCTCCTGCACATACGCACATCCTCCCTCACATACGCATACCCTCCCTCACATACGCACATCCTCCCTTACATACGCACACCCTTCCTTACATACGCGCATTCTCCCTTACATACGCACACCCTTCCTTACATACGCACATCCTCCCTTAATTACAGTAGCGATAATTACAGTAGTTTGACAATCAAGACTTGAACTGAGCACATTATGTACATCCTAACAACATAAGTCAAATAAGAATATAAAGCAATATATTTACGATTTAGCTATTATCGCAAATATAAGCAATATAAAATTATATGAAAAGACAATATACATTATATATATACATAATAATCATTGTAACCCATTCAGGGGTTGCAACACCAGGTGACTTAGTTGGCTGACGTAGACGTTCTCCCTCCGGCTGGCACTTCATTCTCCAAGGTTGACGATCTCTGCTCATGCCAGGCTGTTGAAAAGAGAGACGAGACCGCTCGGACAAGGAGCGGTTAGTTTCGAAGGTATCAGCCAACCTGGCTGCCTCCAATGCAGTGGTTAAGTCACGATCCTGCAGAAAGACTCGAACCTCTGGTCCCACAGGCTCCAGCAGGTTATCAATCAGAATAAGCTGTACCAGCTCCTCAAAGGTAGAGACACCACTTGCTTTATACCAGCTGGTAAAAGCTTTGGTTTGCTGTCTCACAAAGTCCACTAGGGATTGACCAAGCTGCCGCCTGCTTAATTTAAAAATCTTTCTATATTTGGCTGGGATACATGTATATGCTCCCAACACTGTGGTCTTCACTACTTGATAATCAGAAAATTCAGCGTCATTTAATACTGACGTAAATTCCTGTGCCTTACCCAGTAATACTGTATGAACCAACGATGCCCAATGCTGTTCCGGCCACCTCAAGGCTCGAGCCTGATTTTCGAAGCTTTCGAAAAATTGCTCTGGTTCGGCCTCATTGAAGCGGGGAACAAGCTGTACTGCTTTTTGTAAACTAAAATCATTTACAGAATGCGAAAACTGCCTCCTTTCTCTTTCCCTATCATATTCTTCCCTTGCGAATGCTCTCTGTTCCCTAGTTTGCTCAAGATTGATTTTTGTCAGCTCAAGTGCCAACGACGCTGATTCACTATTACAACCCAGGATTCCAAATGGCCTGTTACCCCGGGTGTAATGGGAGCAAATAAACACAGTAGAAAAAGTTTAGACTTATATTATCCTTCACCAATTTAGAACAGCAATATGTACACTATGTACAGTGATAAGTATAGTGCACTCCACGGTAAGCAAAGCAGAAATAGAAGCCACAAGATAGCAGACCGTGCTTCAACCAGCTCTAGAATGGGAATGACAAGGGCAGACAGGAGAGCGGTACCCACATAACCTCTGCAATTGCCAAAACCATCTTCTTATTGGCTAGAACCTGGTCACTAGTTGAACGACGGGGCCCCATCATCAACTCTTAGCAACCTGGTTCGCTGGTTGGGGGAGATAGCCTGTAAATGAGGGTGTGTACATGCGCCGAATAAAGGTTACGTACTCTTTGCATGCCACACCCCCACCCCGAGAAGGCTCAGGATTAGGCTGCCACCTCCCAGTGGTAACCGTGCCGCCATGGCACAAAATAATGGGACCGCCTTTCCTCTCCACCATCCAACTCTTAGATAGAGCTCAGCTTTTCTCGTGACCAAAAGCCAAACCCTAAACTTAGAGTGAGACAGCAGTCAGACAGGCTAGCATAGGTCCAAGATACAGGCGGACGGTAGCCCGCATCCCCTCACTAAAAAAAAACCCCACACCAGGGGATAAAAAAAAAAGAGCGTGAAAAGGGGTTACCACAAATAACATCCTAACCTAAATAATAATATTATTAGACTCTAGATAAAGAGTCTGCCAACATATTTTCTTTGCCGGCAATATATTTAATAGAAATATTGTAGGGCTGCAGCCTTAGCGTCCAGCGCATAAGCCTTGTGTTGTGGTTCTTCATGGCTTGGAGATATACTAGAGGATTGTGATCACTGTAGACTGTGACCACCTGCGATGTCTGGCCCACATAAACATCGAAATGCTCCAAAGCCAGTACCAGCGCAAGGGCTTCTTTTTCAATGGTAGAATAAGCCCTCTGATGCGGCTGGAACTTGGCTGAAAAGTATGCTACAGGCTGCAACTCCTTGTTCCCGATTTGTAATAGTACTGCCCCAACCCCAGACTCACAAGCATCAACCTGTAATGAAAAAGGTTTGGAGAAGTCTGGAGACAAGAGAATGGGTGCAGTACACAATAATCTTTTTGCTTTATTAAAAGCAGTGTTACAGTCTGACGTCCAATTAAAGGGAACTTTATGACTGGTAAGAGAGGTAAGAGGGGCTACAATATCTGAGAAATTCTTACAGAATCTTCTGTAAAATCCTATCATGCCTAGGAAACGTTGAAGAGATTTCCTATCATGAGGAACTGGATAATCTTTAATAGAAAGAACTTTAGCAAGTTTAGGTGCAACTTTACCACTACCTCTGTTTCATCTTACTTTGAGCTGTCTTTAGGTTAGCCTTGGCTAACTGACGTGCCACCTGCAACCTTGAAGACGGATTGTAGAGTGTTGAGCTAACGTCTTCTCCCATCCATCCTTCTTTGAGCACCCGAAGAGGACCTCGTACATTGTGCCCAAAGATCAGCTCAAAAGGACTATACCCTGTAGACTCTTGCACAGTCTCTCGTACTGAGAACAGCAACAAAGGTAGTGATTAATCCCAGTCTGTAGGAAAGTGCATGCAAAAACTTCTCATCATTGTTTTTAATGTCTGATGGAATCTTTCCAAGGCGCCTTGGGACTGAGGATGATAGGCAGTGGATAAGTTGTGGATTATCCCTAACCTAGTTAATACTTCCCTAAATGCTTTGGCAGTGAAGTTAGTACCTTGATCACTTTGAATAGTTTTAGGAATGCCAAAACAAGAAATGAATTTTGTTAAAGCTTTGAGAATAGCTTTAGTATTAATACTATGCATGGGAATTGCTTCAGGATATCTGGTTATTTTATCCATAATCGTAAATAAATATTGATTTCCAGACTTTGACCTAGGTAGTGGACCTACACAATCTATAATTAAATCTGCAAAAGGTTCTCCATCAGCAGGTATAGGTTGGAGAGGTGCAGGTTTAATGGAATGTCCAGGTTTTCCAACTTGCTGACATTCTCGGCAACACCTAATATGATTCTTCACATCTTTCTTTAATTTTGGCCAATAAAATTCTTTTGTGATTCTATACAAGGTTTTTGTAATTCCTAAGTGACCTCCTAATGACGTATTATGAGCTATATTTAATATTTGAGGTCTATACTTTGTTGGAACCACTAACCTGTCATACAATTGCCGGGCCTCTATCTCCTTACCAGTCTCAGTGCAGATCAAATAATCGTTTTTAACTTCATACTTGACCGGATGACCCAAAGAGGATTTACCCATGGCTGCCTCAAAAGCGAATTTTAAAGAAGGGTCCTTTCGTTGTTCCTCCCGGAAGGACAGTCCCTCGGGCATGGAAACAGAGACATCTGGCAATCCTGCAACCTGGGAATAGGAAGGCTTGATCGGGGTCTGTTCACTTGATCTACGAGGCTCTGGCCAGTTTTCCTCGTAAAACAATGTGGCTATTCCGAGATCGGAGTCGTCCAAGGATAGATCAACATTCTCTCCAGACAACCCTTGGGATGTTGCCCGAGTTATGGCCAACACCGGAGAAGAATTAATCATTATAGGTTCAGGACACGAACTAACAGTAGTAATGTTATTACCCAGTAATAACACTGCATCTTTCATGGGGAATCCTTTTGAGACACCTACAGTCAAGTACCCAGTGTAATATTTGCACTGTACATAAATTTTATGCAAAGGAACAGAATATATAGCTCCTCCAAATGCTTCCAATAAAACAGAGGAATTCAAAGAAGTATTCTCTGAAAGGGGTAATATTCCCTCTCTTACAAGTGAGCAATATGCTCCAGTATCTCTAAAGGTCTTTACTTTAGTTGTTTCTGAGTTTTCCTGAAGGGAAATAAGACTCTTGCAATAATAAGGGGCCATACCTTTTTCTACTTCTCTAGGGGACATGTTACTAGGGATATTAGAGATTTTTCCAATGGGTTGGGGTTTATGGGGGCAGTTGGGACTGATGTGACCTACTTTATTGCACCTGAAGCAGATGACAGGCTTGCCCTTTACTCCCTGTTGACGTTGCAAATGGTGTCGTTCTGGCTGGTGTCTCTCTGGATACTGTTGTCGAGATGCACCATGAGTAGTTTGCCTCTCCGCAGGTGGACCATATGTTGAGAAGCGTGGCTCACCAGGTGACTTGGTTGGCTGACGTAGACGTTCTCCCTCCGGCTGGCACTTCATTCTCCAAGGTTGACGATCTCTGCTCATGCCAGGCTGTTGAAAAGAGAGACGGGACCGCTCGGACAAGGAGCGGTTAGTTTCGAAGGTATCAGCCAACCTGGCTGCCTACAATGCATTGGTTAAGTCACGATCCTGCAGACTCCAGCAGGTTATCAATCAGAATAAGCTGCACCAGCTCCTCAAAGGTAGAGACACCACTTGCTTTATACCAGCTGGTAAAAGCTTTGGTTTGCTGTCTCACAACGTCCACTAGGGATTGACCAAGCTGCTGCCTGCTTAATTTAAATGCTTTTCTGTATTTGGCTGGGATACATGTATATGCTCCCAACACTGTGGTCTTCACTACTTGATAATCAGAGAATTCAGCGTCATTTAATACTGACGTAAATTCCTGTGCCTTACCCGATAATGCTGTATGAACCAACGATGCCCAATGCTGTTCCGGCCACCTCAAGGCTCGAGCCTGATTTTCGAAGCTTTCGAAAAATTGCTCTGGTTCGGCCTCATTGAAGCGGGGAACAAACTGTACTGCTTTCTGTAAACTAAAATTATTTACAGAATGCGAAAACTGCCTCCTTTCTCTTTCCCTATCAAATTCTTCCCTTGCGAATGCTCTCTGTTCCCTAGTTTGCTCAAGATTGATTTTTGCCAGCTCAAGTGCCAACGACGCTGACTCACCTTGAGACAACCCAGCTGCACTATACTGACCATTTTGCTCCGTAGGAGTATCATCTTCCTCCTGCGAGAACATAGGAGTTTTTGCCCTAGCTCCCGTAGAGGGAGGAGTCTGATGTGCCATCTCTTCTTCTATAAGTTTGTCAGCAATCAGTGAACGCAGTTGTGCAGCTGTGAGAGTGCGTTTGTATGTAATGCCAATGGAACGAGCAATTTGCCAACAACGCTGTAGGGACAATTTAGGTAGGTTATGCAAAGTATACGCCGACACCAGACGTCTGACTCGTCTAGGTGGCATAAGTTATTCGCTATGCACAGTACGATTGCAGAATACCCCAACGTAACACGTTACTTTGCAGAACACGCTTAGCTATGCACAGTACGATTGCAGAATACGCATACAAGCAAAGCTGACTGCAAAATTCTCCACACCAAACAGGCTAGTAACAACTGACACGCAAAATTTGTAAAGCAATGCCAGACAGCTACACTGTTCTAGAAGATTGACCGTAGCGAAGCGAGCACACCGAACAAGCTAGTAGCGAGCTGTTGAACGATCACACAATAGCAAGGCTGATCATAAAGCAACTGACACACAAAATTTTTAAAGCAATGCCAGTCAGCAAGCTGCACAATGTTCCTGCTATGAGCTTCACCCTAAACTCAACCGTTTCTAAGTCCAGCTCCAGCTCTCGGACAGGCTACCCATATTACAACCCAGGATTCCAAATGGCCTGTTACCCCGGGTGTAATGGGAGCAAATAAACACAGTAGAAAAAGTTTAGACTTATATTATCCTTCACCAATTTAGAACAGCAATATGTACACTATGTACAGTGATAAGTATAGTGCACTCCACGGTAAGCAAAGCAGAAATAGAAGCCACAAGATAGCAGACCGTGCTTCAACCAGCTCTAGAATAGGAATGACAAGGGCAGACAGGAGAGCGGTACCCACATAACCTCTGCGATTGCCAAAACCATCTTCTTATTGGCTAGAACCTGGTCACTAGTTGAACGACGGGGCCCCATCATCAACTCTTAGCAACCTGGTTCGCTGGTTGGGGGAGATAGCTTGTAAATGAGGGTGTGTACATGCGCGGAATGAAGGTTACATACTCTTTGCATGCCACACATACACACATCCTCCCTCACATATGCACATACTCCCTCACATACGAACATCCTCCATCACATATGCACACCCTTACATACGCACATCCTCCCTCACATACGCACATCCTCCCTCACATACGCACATACTCCCTCACATACGCACATACTCCCTTACATAAGCACACCCTCCCTCACATACGCACATCCTC
>NC_091319.1:21308308-21315808 GCF_038502225.1 Cherax quadricarinatus | reverse complement strand
ACAGCCCGGCTGGTCAGGAACCGACTTTAGGTGCTTGTCCAGTGCCAGCTTGAAGACTGCCAGGGGTCTGTTGGTAATCCCCCTTATGTATGCTGGGAGGCAGTTGAACAGTCTCGGGCCCCTGACACTTACTGTATGGTTTCTTAACGTGCTAGTGACATCCCTGCTTTTCATTGGGGGGATGTTACATCGTCTGCCAAGTCTTTTGCTTTCGTAGTGAGTGATTTTCGTGTGCAAGTTCGGTACTAGTCCCTCTAGGATTTTCCAGGTGTATATAATCATGTATCTCTCCCGCCTGCGTTCCAGGGAATACAGGTTTAGGAACCTCAAGCGCTCCCAGTAATTGAGGCGTTTTATCTCCGTTATGCGCGCCGTGAAGGTTCTCTGTACATTTTCTAGGTCAGCAATTTCACCTGCCTTAAAAGGTGCTGTTAGTGTGCAGCAATATTCCAGCCTAGATAGAACAAGTGACCTGAAGAGTGTCATCATGGGCTTGGCCTCCCTAGTTTTGAAGGTTCTCATTATCCATCCTGTCATTTTTCTAGCAGATGCGATTGATACAATGTTATGGTCCTTGAAGGTGAGATCCTCCAACATGATCACTCCCAGGTCTTTGACGTTGGTGTTTCGCTCTATTTTGTGGCCAGAATTTGTTTTGTACTCTGATGAAGATTTAATTTCCTCGTGTTTACCATATCTGAGTAATTGAAATTTCTCATCGTTGAACTTCATATTGTTTTCTGCAGCCCACTGAAAGATTTGGTTGATGTCCGCCTGGAGCCTTGCAGTGTCTGCATTGGAAGACACTGTCATGCAGATTCGGGTGTCATCTGCAAAGGAAGACACGGTGCTGTGGCTGACATCCTTGTCTATGTCGGATATGAGGATGAGGAACAAGATGGGAGCGAGTACTGTGCCTTGTGGAACAGAGCTTTTCACCGTAGCTGCCTCGGACTTTACTCTGTTGACGACTACTCTCTGTGTTCTGTTAGTGAGGAAATTATAGATCCATCGACCGACTTTTCCTGTTATTCCTTTAGCACGCATTTTGTGCTCTATTACGCCATGGTCACACTTGTCGAAGGCTTTTGCAAAGTCTGTATATATTACATCTGCATTCTTTTTGTCTTCTAGTGCATTTAGGACCTTGTCGTAGTGATCCAATAGTTGAGACAGACAGGAGCGACCTGTTCTAAACCCATGTTGCCCTGGGTTGTGTATGGGTTTCTAGATGGGTGGTGATCTTGCTTCTTAGGACCCTTTCAAAGATTTTTATGATATGGGATGTTAGTGCTATCGGTCTGTAGTTCTTTGCTGTTGCTTTACTGCCCCCTTTGTGGAGTGGGGCTATGTCTGTTGTTTTTAGTAACTGTGGGATGACCCCCGTGTCCATGCTCCCTTTCCATAGGATGGAAAAGGCTCGTGATAGGGGCTTCTTGCAGTTCTTGATGAACACGGAGTTCCATGAGTCTGGCCCTGGGGCAGAGTGCATGGGCATGTCATTTATCGCCTGTTCGAAGTCATTTGGCGTCAGGATAACATCGGATAGGCTTGTGTTAACCAAATTTTGTGGCTCTCTCATAAAAAATTCATTTTGTCTTCGACTCTCAGTCTGGTTAGCGGCTTGCTAAAAACTGAGTCATATTGGGACTTGAGTAGCTCACTCATTTCCTTGCTGTCATCTGTGTAGGACCCATCTTGTTTAAGTAGGGGCCCAATACTGGACGTTGTTCTCGACTTTGATTTGGCATAGGAGAAGAAATACTTTGGGTTTCTTTCGATTTCATTTATGTATACAGTGTTCCTTTTGAGTTCTTCATTCTTTCCATACCTAAGCACCTGGAACTTATCACTGAACGTCATGTTGTTCTCCACTGACCACTGGAAACCCCTGCTTACATCGTCTTGTAATTTTTCGGTCTTTTACAGTAGTGACTTTCATGCTTATTTAGTGTCATCTACAAATGATACAAAACTGTGACGGGTGTTTTTATCTATGTCTGCTATGAGAATGAGAAACAGCAGAGGTGCCAGGACAGTGACCTGGGGAACTAAGCTTTTTATCTCGCTGATGCTGGATTTTGCTCTGTTTGCTACTACTTTTTGTGTTCTGTGTGTTAGGAACCCGAAAATTCATCTGCCTACCTTCTCCGTAATGCCTGTCTGTATTTTATACAATTTTCAATATACTTTTCTTTTTCTCATCTCATCCTCGAAATTAAGACACGTGTGCAACATCTGGGTATCTTTATTGTAGACGTTTCGCCATCCAGTGGCTTTATCAATACAAATTCCAGGACATAACTTGAAGGCAGTAGAACTATGTACAGAAGACGAGGTTATATCCTGGAATTTGTATTGATAAAGCCACTGGATGGCGAAACGTCTACAATAGATACCCAGATGTTGCACATGTGTCTTAATTTCATCTTGTCGGTATTGTATACCATCCTTGTACATCTCATCCTTGCTATTATTCTTCCAGCATTCCTTTTCATTCTACTTTCTGCCTCTAATATTCTCTTCTCGTAGTCTTCCATCTTCATTATCTCTTCTCCTTTCCATACTTGTAATCTTCGTCCTCTTTCTCTTTTTCACTTTTCATTATTCCATTTAATGTTCTCCACCCTTTCTCTTATTTTTACTCACCTTCCTACATTACCTCTCCCCCTCCCTCCTAACATCTCTCTCTACCTCCTCCCTTCACTGCTTCTTCCCACAGTCCCCCCCCCCGCTCCTCCACCTCCAGTATCTACATCTTCCCCCATAGGTCCACCTCCTCCACTGCCCACCTCCCCCAACACGGCCCACCCACTTCCCCTCCCCTGCCCACTTCCTCCACTTGTGTAAGAGGATCACCAGTCAGCTACGCAGCAAAGATTTTAATCCGGAAACAGCCATTCGACCTCTCAGGTGGTTTTTCCTGCATATAAAACACGAGAAGAGGAAAAACTGGAGGATGACAAGTAGGAAAATGATAAGGACGACGAGGACAAGTTGGAAAAAGAGGCGGAGGAGAAGGACGAGGGGAAGGAGGAAGAGGATGGATAGAAAGAAGGGAAAGTTGGAGGAATAAAGTGATTAATAAAAAGAAAACAGTGGAAATAAAAAGAAGAGGGGAAAACAGAAAAAAAGGAAGAAAAAAAAATGAAGATATAGCAAAAACTGTAATAGCAGTCACAGGCGTAAGCTCTGATGAACAGTCCCACTCGACTGAACTACTAAAATTATGCAAATACAACCAATCCACCTTATACCAGCAAACAGCAGAACCGACCAGATTAGGAAATACTCTAGGCCTTATATCCACAAATAACGAAGACCTGTTATGGATCATTACAGTATTGAAGAGAGTAAACTCAGACCACAACCTAACAGACGTTCAGACAGGTATACTCACTAGCTCTAATCAGCAAAACATATTCAATCATGAGGGTATGTTCAATAAATTTAACTTTATCAACAAGAACATCAACTTCGAGGGTAATAAATCATGAACTTACTGAATTCAATAAGCTGAGAAATATGATAAACGAGGATCTGAACCAGTATTTCCAGAGGATGAACTCAGTGACAGTAGAATTATGTTCCAGACACATACCATTATGAGGCAGGAGAAGGTGCAGACTAAAAAAGGAGAGAAGCGCCATCTATAGTCGTATACGACGAATAACAGAGCTCCGCAAAGAAGAACGAAAAATAACACTTGCTAGAGAATTAGAAAATGCTGAGTTCAAATTGAATACATCACACAAGTTAAGGAGAAACAGAGAACTAAAACTCATAAGTGAAAAATGAAAGAAACCCAAAATTCTTTTCATATGAAAAGTCCAGATAAAAAATATTTAGTATCTCGCCTTTGATTAAAGGAGATGGAATATACACTGACGACAGCAATGAAATAAGTTGAATACTTAAGTCCCAGTATGACTCGGTGTTCAGTGAATCACTTGTCGGCCCAAACGAGTTCGTCATGAATGAGACAAAATGCTAAACACATCTCCATAATCTCTAATATAACAATAATATCACTTGAGCTTGAAGAAGCCATTTATTGCATAGCCATGCACTCCGCCCCAGGCCCAGACTCGTGGAACTCCATATTCATCAAGAATTGCAAGAAGCAACCTAGACATTGAGGTCATCCCACAGTCATAAAAACCACTGATATATCCCCACTCCACAGAGGTGGCAGCAAAACAATTGCAAAAAAACAACTAGAGACCAGTAACCTTTTCGTCCCACATTATCAAGATATTTTAATGTGTTTTAAGAAGCAAGATTATCAGTCACTTGGAATTGCAGCAATTGAACAACCCAGAATACGTTGTTCCTGCCTCTCGCAATGACTGGACAATTACAACATAGTCTTGGATATACTAGAAAACAAGCAAAACGCTTTTCAAAAACCTCTGACTACTGCAACTATGGGGTAATGCTTACAAAATGCGCGCAAATGGAATAACTAGGAAGGTGAGCACATGGACATACAACTTCCTAACTAATAGAACACAAAGAGTAATAACAGAGTGAAATCAGAGGATGGTACAGTTCAAAGTTGTGTTCTCCAAGGCACAGTACTCGCCCTACTTTTCTTTCTTATTATCGTATCTGACATGGACAGGGATATAAATTATAGCAATTTATCATCTCTGCAGATGATACTAAAATCTATATGAGAGTGGCAGCTATAAAAAAAAAAAAGGGTGAGCCTCTAAGCTAATATGAACCAAATCTTCCGGTGAGCTACTGACAACAATATGGTATTCAATGAAGACAAATTTCAATTACTATGTTACGGAAAATGAAGGAAATAAAACCAAAATCGGAGTACAAGACAAACTCAAACGACTCACAAGAACGCAAGTCAAATGTGAGAGATCTGGGCGTGATAACGTCAGATATGCTCACTGTTAAGTAACAAAACAGCGTTGTTATCGCAAATGCAAGAAAAATGATAGGCCGGATAACTAGAACCTTCAAAATAAGAGACGCCAAGCCAGTGATGATATTTTACAGGTCACTCATTCCCTCTAGGTTCGAATTCTGCTGTGTACTAACGGTCTCCTTCATGACAAGCAAAACTGTTGAGCCGGAAAATGTACAGAGAATCTTCACAGCTCTTATAAGCTCAAGTGAATTACTGGGAGCACTTAACGTCCCAAGAACAATACTTCTTGAAACACAGGCAAGAAAGATAACATCATATTCTACACTCAGAAGATACTGGAGGGATTGGTACCAAACCTGCACGCCGAAATAACTACCTATAAACACAAGAGACTTGGCAGACAGTGCAGGATACCTCCAGTGAAAATTAACATCAGAACTTCCTGATAATTAACAACAGCAGCTCTTATTAATTAACAACGGCTCTTGGTAAATAACAAGAGAAAGTCTTGTTAATTAACAGAAACTCTTGGTAAATAACAAGAGAAAGTCTTGTTAATTAACAACAGAAACTCTTGGTACTTGTGATTGTTTGAGACATAATTGTGATTGTTTATGACGTAGTTGTGATTGTTTATTACGTAGTTATGATTGTTTAAGACGTAGTTGTGATTGCTTAAGACGGTGTCGTGATTAAGGCGTAATTGTAATTGTTTAAGATGCGGCTGTGATTAATTAATTGTGATTGCTCACTACATAGTTTGACGGTGTAAGAGGCAGTTGTGATTATTTAAGACGATTGTGAATGTTTAGGGAATAGTTGTGATTGTGTATGACGTAGTTGTGATTGTGTAAAACGTTGTTGTAGATATGCAAAACATTGTTGTGGTTCAAGCGTATTTGTAATTATTTAAATCGTAGTTGTGATTGGTTAAGGTGTAGTTATAATTAAGACACAGTTGTGATTGTGTAAAACACGGTTGTGATTGGGTAAGACACAGTTGTGATTGTACAAGACACAATTGTGATTGTGTAAGACTTAGATTTTGCCATCGAAGCGGCTAGTTTATTGTACACCTCATATCCATCCTGTGGACGGTAGAGCAAGAGCATATAGATAAACAAACGGTCTAGGAACTAGGTCCCAAAAGGGTTTACGGGAGTACATCTGGATTTATATCTACAGTTCACTTATCTGTTACAAGCAATTTTACTTAACATGTCTGGTATCTTATTTTAATTAATACGATATCTTGACATATCACATAGGCTATTATACTATCACTATATTCCTCAGTTGGTGGACAATTAAGCACATAGTGTTCAAGACAGTGACCACAGGTCTGACCACATATGGTTTGATCATCAACTGTGTGACTGTCAAACTGCTAGAAGTACTTGTAACCAAGCCTAAACCTGGTCACTACAACATCATTCTGTCTGTTCACATTGCAAGTTGTTCCATAAACGTACTTATCATGTTATCATAGTGGGTTATAGATCTACTCAGGGTTTTAATTGCATTCTTATAACATTTAGTTTCATTATTTACTTTTCTCCTAATATTATTCCCAATGCTATACACAGATATACCAAAGTTATATTCTACATTTACCTTCAGGAGATGAGGGCTGAAATCCATAACAACTGCATATTAATTTCTTTTTCCCGGATTTTTGAGTATCTGTATCTGACTTCTCCAATGAGCATGTTGTCAGAGTCATTATGTAAGCCAATAGCCTTCAGTGATGACAAAGAATCAGTGATAATCAGGATGACAAACAACTCAGTTTGCAGTGTAGACGCCCAGTTAATTCTTATACTTAACACAGTTCCTACCGTTATTAACTAGGAAGGTGGCAACAAGAGCAGATGCAGCCCTGCCAGAAGACTCTTGCTTACATCCATCAGTGTATATGACTTGCGATAACTTACTACTGCCAGCTAAGCGAGAAATTTCTTCTTGATTATTATTATTATTATTATTATTATTATTATTATTATTATTATTATTATTATAATTAAGGAGGAATCGCTAAACCCGGAGGATTATACAGCGCCTGGGGGGGGGGGGGATGTGGAAGGCATTCAGGCTTAATTCGGGGAACTGGAGCACAGATCCAATTCCCTAAATCAAGAGCCCCTCACCAACATCAAGGAACCTTTCCTGAGGGGAATTTCTTCTTGAGCAGTTGCTTTTACAAGTGATTTAAAGAAGGGATTACTAGTAATGAACTTCTTGGGAGGGAGTTGCAGGTATGTGATATTAAATGAACACATGATCCTTGGAGGGTGAAATGCTCTTGTTGTCTACAGTGATACAGTTCGTGCAAGTTATATATCTTAATATAATTGCATGTTTTCACAACTTTACATCCGTGTATACTTCAAGACATTTAGTAATAATTGTAGTGACAGTGTCTGGTTCATTTCTTAACATTCTAATATCAAGTACAGTGTTAATCTCAATAATCCTATGACTGATACTACAAACATCAACCTCCTTAATAATATCAAGAACCTTTGTAAATTGAGGATAGCTGAGAATAATTCTGAGTGTGAGGCGCAGTTGTGATTGTGTAAGACATAGTTGTGATTGTGTAAGACATA
>NC_091319.1:21288308-21305808 GCF_038502225.1 Cherax quadricarinatus | reverse complement strand
TTACCTGGGTATAATAGCACAATACTTCGACCCATCCTCGCACATTTTAATATATATTTCTCATATAGAGTTTATAGTAAATGTCTCTATTTATCTTCTATCAATAAATAATAACCAATTATAACATACAATAAAGCCAATAAATAAGATATTCACTGGTAATGAATCGTTAAAAAGTCATCCATTTGACTGTCTTATGAACAGTGAAATGCTGTGTCTACGTACAACCTTCAGAACGATACTAAAATCTTCCTCAGCAGCAACAGACACTCTTCACCTCATCACAGTGAAAGAGCTTTGTCATATTCTCTCTTCTAAACCCAGACTAGTACACATCTATAGGTTGCCCAAAACCCACTAACCAAATATACCATTAATAATAATAATGATAATAATAATGATAATAATAATAATAATAATAATAATAATAATAATAATAATAATAATAATAATAATATAATAATAATCTATATTTCTACAAATACATATACAACGTATACAGATCTAGCTGACATCAATGACATACTATACAGAAAGCCCCTTGTTATATCTGGAGTATACCTGGAGAGGGATTTGGGGATCAACGCCCACACGGCCCGATCTGTGACCAGGCCTCGTTATGCAGAGCATTTCGGGCAAATTAGGTTTTGTCCCCAGGATGCTACGTACACCAGTGGAATAATACCCAGGTACTCCAGGTGAATAGGGAGAGCAGGTGTTTTAAGGAAACAAGCCCTAATTTTTCCACCCGTACCAGGGATCGAACTATTACCCAGCTTTCCACACACGTAAGCAAGTGTGGCGGCCAAGCATCTCTCTAAACTCATAGCAACTAAAACACTTAGTCGATTATAAACAATACCATTATGAAGAATTATATGCTCGCTAGCCTGGATGTTACTTCATTTACTCGTCTCCACTGACCAGGTAATCACTTTGCCTTTTCAGTACCACTTTCACTGGCACTGAATTAAAGTCGCAGGCACAGGATTTCCTCATCTTGAAGATTAAGACACATGCAACAGTTGGGTATCTTTATTAATGAAACGTTTCTCTTACACAGTAGGCTCCTTCAGTCAAATACAGAGGGAGCACTAGTAGTATTTGACTGAATAAGTCTACTGTGTAAGAGAAACGTTTCACCAATAAAGATACCCAACTGCTGCACATGTGTCTTAATCTTCAGTTTGTCGGTGTTTTATACCACTTCCAACATTTCATCATCTTGTCGAACCGTGTGCGACTTTCAACTTGTTCGTGTACGAGAACAAGTTCTACTAGCAGAAGTTTAAAATGGTTATAGGTTCTTTCCTTAGCACGGTCCTGGCCAGCCTTTACTTGGAGCATTTAGAGAAGGGCCAGTTCACCAGCATCATTCCCCACAACACTGCATGACAACGTCTTAGCAGACGTTTCAACTTACATAGTTTCAGAGAACAACTCCACCAAGTGGAACTTTGTATACGGTTCAGCATGGAAGATAAACAATGATGTCCTACAAAGTCTGCAGGAAGCCAACAAATAGATTATTTAATGCACTACTTGTATCATCATAACCTCAGAACAAAGAAAGTGGTGATTATAGTTTTTAGTCAAAGGCCTCCAGGATCTGTAACAGTGAGCACTTAACTGACGAACAAAAATATATAGCAAAAACTTTTACTGCCTTGAAATTTCCTTAACAAATTATCATCTCCAGCAGGACCTTGATCATGTAGACACTTGTGCAACACTTGGCTTCCTCAGTCCAGTACAGAGAAGAATGGTTGAAGATTAGAAGGAGTTTGAGGTAATCAGTCCCTCAGCCTGGAGTCGATGTGATCAGTCTATCAGTCTTTTGAAGACTATCAAAAGGAGGACACTAGGCCATCTAAATAAGTTCATCAATATAAACTAACACGGATTCAACCTACTGGAGTTTACTGACAGAGTTACTGATATAAAACAAGAAACACAAGGACTACAAGAAGCATTCGACTGTTACAAAAAGCGCGATTCTAAAAGCTTAGAGATCTCCAGTGAATACTAGAAAGGACTGCCCTTCTAGCATCCAGCCTGTTACTGAGTTTTCGTAACAATTAGTCAGTATCCTTGTCCAATTATCCATTAGAATTCAGTATGATTCAATAGTGCTTCAGGATTACAACTGGTAGGCTACTAACTAGAGAAATTAAAATTTAATAAATTTATTAAGTTGTCTAGGCGTATATCAAATTAAATTAATCACAGTAATCAAAATAATATTAATCACTTCTCTCCTGTACAGTAGTATTGTGCTGATAGCACATATCACATTTATAATTCTTAAGTACCGTCTGGTACATTAACATTTAATAAGATATTACAAATATGTACAAGCAAGTTTGTATGTGTGTAAGTGCTCTAAGTAGTTCACTATGTCTCACGACTCGACTAGACTTAAACAAATGACTGACAAAGTCCTCAAATAAACTAACTTCTTGACCAACTGGCAATCAGAACAGTCTGCTTGAACAATAAAAAGAATGCTAAGCCCAATAGCAATATAACAAGCAACTGCGACACAGAATCAGGAACAAGGAGATAATATAATGACACTAAGTAGGGACCATCAGCAGATCCTCCACAAAAGTCACAAAGCTCCCATAATACTGAATCTAAGTTCAGCATAAGAAAATCACCCGACTGTGACAATACACAGATACCAGTACAAGTTAGGTCAGAAGCTACAGCTCAGGACCTGAGTTGCTGAGAGTGTCTTTGAGACACACAACCTCAGTACAACGTCGAAAATCACTAAGTCTATACAATGTTCTGTGAACAGTCTCTCCAGAACTAGCAAGAATAATGAGACAAGAGACGATCTTCCAACAAGGGCCAATAAGGAAGGGTTAGGCACACCTTGTCAAGAATACGTCCAACCACCAAGAGAGTCTAGACCAGACTGAATACTTCAGGCGAGGTGAGGACAACCCCCCCTCGATCGCGTGATAGCTCCGAGGACAGCTGCAGCTCATCAACAGAAGCCGTCAGAGTAACGAGCCACAAGCGATAATTACAGTAGTTAGACAATCAAGACTTGAACTGAGCACATAATATGTTACATCCTACCTAACAGCATAACTAACTAAGTCAAATAATAATATAAAGCAATATATTCACGATTTAGCTATTATCGCAAATATAAGCAATATAAAATTATATGAAAAGGTAATATACATGTAATATATATACATAATATACATTGCAACCCATTCAGAGGTTGCAACATCGACACAGTTCTCCACCAAGGTTCCACAAGCTTGAACTGGTGGTTCAAAATAAAAGATTTAGATTTTGCTGCCTAAGCGGCTACATTATTGTGCACCTCATAGCCATCTTGTGGGCGGCACATCAAGAGCATATGGATACACAAAAGGCCTAGGAACTGGGTCCCAAAACGGTTTATATGAGTACATCTGGATTTATATCTACAGTTCATCTATCTGTTGCAAGCAATTTTAGGAAATTTGCTTAATATGTCTGGTATCTTATTTTCATTAATATAATATCTTGATATATTACATAGGTTATTATACTGTTATCTCTATAGTCTTCTATAAGTGAACAATTAAGCACATAGTGTTGAAGACAGTGACCACAGAGATGGATAAAAGAAGATATAAGAAGAGAGAAGAGGTCAAGCAGTGGATCACAGAGTACATGAACTACAGAAGACAAAGAGTGAGACTACGACAGGAAGCGTTATGTTAGGTTAAGAAAAAGTGGTATTCCTCATGCTCCGTGCTAGGGCATCTAATTTTGTTTTGATACATGATGAAGAAGAAAGAAAGAAAGAAAGAAAGAAAGAAGAGGAAGATGAGAAGAAAAAGATTTTGCTCGGATATTAACCGGGAGTGCTAATAACCCAGGATAACCCAGTAAATTCAGGATGTCATCAGACTGTCGATCATATTTCCACTGGGTTCCTTAATGTTCTTCGTCAGGATGTCATCCAAACCAAGTGCCTGACACCCAGGTACCTACTTATTGCAGTGTAAGGTAACACGCTCAATGAGGAAAAGGTCTGGTGATACCGACAAGATGTGGAAAAAGACACTTATGTACAGTTCAGGAAATTTATTAAAGGAAACGTTTCGCCACGAGTGACTTCTTCAGTCCTAATACAGAGAAAACTAAGAAAACTAAGAAAACATTTCTTCTCTCACCATGACACCAGAACTAAAAGAGGGGTAGTTATTGGCTTCTTTCTGAGAGCCTACAGAATTTCCAGTCCGCAGTTCCTCGAAGAAGAATGCACATACATCACCAACTCTTTTAGTTCACTACACTTTCCCCTACACTTCATATGTGACTGCAGGAAACTTGCGACACGTATCCTCAACAAGACCAACACCAATCAAGTTGAAGAAAAGCCTCTAAGTTACATCGTTTTACCGGTCAGCAACGTTGCCACTAATGTTTCAAAAATGTTTGACAGAAAACTGGCTAAAATATCTACCAGCTCTTTAACTACTACTAGGAACCTGATACAAAAACCCAAGCATGATTCTGGCACAAGTGCAGGAATTTACACTATACCATGTGGGGGGTGTGACAAGGTATATGTAGGGGAAACAGCCAGATCTCTGGACATTAGGATCGCAGAACACAAAAATGCTTGTAGAAATGATTACCGCAAAAACGCGTGTGTTCAACATAGGGACGATGTTGGACACCTCATGAAATTCAATGAAGCTAAACTAGTGATTAAAGAAGACGACTTAAGATGGAGAAAATGCATTGAAGCTGCACTAATTGCTGTCAGTAACACTATAAAGCAAAAATCTGGTAGTTACAGTATCTCAAAATTGCTAATCAACAGGATATTACCAATTCTGGAAACTGCTGTTACATGATGTCAGCAGGTCCCTCTCTAGCCTCCCGTCTCACCTCCTTAGTTCCACTACTACTACTACTACCACCACCTCTACCCACACGTCACTTCACCTGACTCCTGCCACTATATATACGCGTTTTCTTAGTTTTCTCTGTATTAGGACTGAAGAAGACACTCGTGGCGAAACGTTTCCTTTAATACATGTCCTGAACTGTACATAAGTGTCTTTTTCCACAACATGCTCAATGTTTTTAGTCGGGCCGAGGATCGAACCCTGGTCTCTATGGCCTGTATGGGGAGCGAATCCACTACATCAGCGTTATTAGCACGGCGCTATAACGAACTGAACTAACAGGCTAAGTAACTTATCAGAAAGCATCAAATTCTATAAGAACATAAGAAGGAAGGAGAACTGCAACAGGCATACTGGCCCATACCAAGAAGATCCATCTCACACCAATCCGACTTCGTTTCTCGGCCCATTTATGTCTATTCTTTAATATGAAGACCACAAATGAGCAGAATAATCTGAATGATGCTTTACCAAGGATATATAAAGTTGAAGTATAACCTGAGGACTCCTATCATTTATATTTCTTGATATGAAGCCAAGAATTCTATTAGATTTATTGGGAATAGTTATGCACTATTGTCTTTTCTTTGGAATACTGCTAACTAGAACTCCTAAATATTTTCCTCATTCAGAATGACTGAAAACTAAATTATTCAGCTTGTAATTGCTATAGTTATTTTTTCTCCAGGGCTAAAATTTTACATTTGTTTACATTAAACCGCACCTGGTACTTCTCCGACCACTGCATCAACCTATCCAGATCAAACCATACCCCCGGCCGGGATTGAACCCGCGGTCATAGAGTCTCAAAACTCCAGCCCGTCGCGTTAGCCAGGCGTTAGCCAGGCGTTAGCCATGTCGAGTCAACCTATCCAGATGTTCTTATAGCGCTCTAGTCCTCATCACAATATAACTGAAAAGAATATAGCATCTGCTCGTAGAAGGGGCTTATATACTGTAGACAGGTGAGGTGAAGCAGTCGTAGGCAGTGTCAACTTAAAGTAGGTCATGCCCATAGGTTAGATAAGCGTAGAGTTCCCTGCATCAAGGTACCCAAGTTTTGCATATGTGTCTAATTTATCAACTAGTCGGTTTTCTGAACCATTTGTTTACATTTCTGTCAGACACAGCAACATCTAAAAATCCACTCTGATTTCGTCTGCCTCTACTTTCCTCGACAATCTCCAGTGTGGAACTATATCAAATGCCTTACTGAAGCCCATTTATCCAATTTCATATTCATTATTAACATCTATTATCTCAAACACTTTGGTGAAAAAAGTTAGCAAATTCGTCAGGCAGGAACGCCCGTTTGTAAAACCGTGCTGAGATTCATTGATCAATTTATCTTTCAATGTGGCTTCGAATTATTACGGCAATTACTGATTCCGTCAATTTTCCCACAAAGGAGATTAGGCTAACTAGCCTATAATTCGAAGCTAATGACCTATTTCCTGCTATGTAGATAGGTACCACATTTGCTATTTTCCACTTATCCGGAACTATGCCAATTTGTAGTAATCTGTTGAAAAGACTAGCTAGTGGACTGCTAGGTTCTACCTTACATTCCCTTATCACCCTTGAGAACAGTTCATCAGGACCTGGTGATCTATTTGATTTTAATCTATTTGTCTGAAAACAATGTTACTAGTGACTTTGATCATACATAACTTATTTTCATCCTGACTGGAATTTTGCTGGTATTCTCCTGTGCAAAAAAGCAGTGAAGAAATAAGTATTAAAGACTTTACACATTTCTTTATCACTGACAAAGTGGGACTATCTTCTTTCTAATCCTACTACTACATACTTGAAAGAAACTTTTTGGGTTTGGACCTCCATTCCCATGCAACTTTAATTTCATAATCTCCTTTGGTTTTTCTTATTTTATTATTTCTCTCTTTAACTAAATATACTGGCTTCTTATGTGTCTGTCTCGTCTTTTAATGCATTGTTTATTCATTTAAGGTAATTTTTGATTGATCTAATGTCCCTGTTTGGAGCACACTATATGCAGCCTGGGCAGCTTATGCTGTGCTTTGAAAATGCTATATTGGCAACCATCTGCACTTTCCTGCTACACAGGATAATAACCTGTCAGACCACTCCAGTCGACTCCCCCTAGATCATCCCTCATCACAACAAAATCGGCTGCACGAAAATCCCGGACCTTGACTTGATTAGAGTTATTAAGGTAATTCTATTAGATATTTGAAACTAGTTATTTGTGATCGTTCTCTTCAAATTCACCATTATCGTTAAAATTATTAATTAAAGATTCCGTGTTAGCAAGACCTAAGTTAAGCAGGTTATCTCCTCTAATTAGTTCTACTACAAACTGTTTCAAAAACCAAGCTTGGACCGCATCTAGAAAATCGCTAGACTCTCAGTCTAATCATTCTGAATAAAGTTAAAATTTCCAATTAAAATAACATTCTCTTATATACATACCTTAGTAATTTCGTCCAGTAGAAATATAACGAGTTTATTATCCCGGTTTGGGAGGCTGTAAGTCACACCAAAGATTAGCTTTTTACGTCCCCCGAGAAACTAGCCAAAGAGATTCAGTGACAGTCGGTTCCAATTTTATATCTTGTCTAATGCAGCAGTTTAAATAATCTTTGATATATATCGCCAGTGTTTGCAGATGATGAGAAGAACATGAACAGGAGAGGAGAATGTGAGCCTCCAGGGAAGGTTAGATTTGTTACAAGAGTGTTCAAACAAGTGGCTGCTGGGAGGTAAGAAACCTCAAGTACCAACGAATGAAAATGATCTAAGAGTAAGCATCACACAGAACACATCACCGGAAGAGCAGAGCAACTGCCTGAATTCAGCAGCCAGAGCGAGGCTGGCACATCTCAAGAGTAAGTAGCCTTCGGGAGTCTCAAGTATCAGCAAAGAATATTTCAAGACTCTGTACACAAAGTACGTCAGTCCCGTTTTAGAATATGAAGTACCAGCTTGGAACCCCCTCCTGATCAAGTACATTCAAGAGCTTGAAAAGATGCAAAGATTTGCAATTAGACTTCATCCAGGGCTAAGAAAGGTACAGTATGAGGGAAGAGTAAAGGAATTATACCTGACGACCCTGGCAGAGAGGACAAGGGAGGGCCAAACTTTTGACAATGACGAGACAAAAATGAATGATAGACAACAAAAGACGAGCGACAGAGATGTTAGGAAGTACTTGTTCGGTCTCAGGGTAGAAGGAAGGTGGAAAAATGTAATGGAGATAAGATCCATACATAGCTTTAAGAAGAGGTATGATAAAGCTCATGGAGCAGGGAGAGTGACCTAGTAGCGACCAGTGAAGAAGCGGGGCCAGGAGCTGTGAATCGATCCCTGCAACCACAATTAGGTGCACACACACACACACACACACACACACACACACACACACACACTCACACAGGGGTGGGTGGATTGCATTTTCTTGGACTGCAAGAAGGCGTTTGACACAGTTCCACACAAGAGATTGGTGCAAAAACTGGAGGACCAAGCAGGGATAACAGGGAAGGCACTACAATGGATCAGGGAATACTTGTCAGGAAGACAGCAGCGAGTCATGGTACGTGGCGAGGTGTCAGAGTGGGCACCTGTGACCAGCGGGGTCCCGCAGGGGTCAGTCCTAGGACCAGTGCTGTTTCTGGTATTTGTGAACGACATGACGGAAGGAATAGACTCTGAGGTGTCCCTGTTTGCAGATGACGTGAAGTTGATGAGAAGAATTCACTCGATCGAAGACCAGGCAGAACTACAAAGGGATCTGGACAGGCTGCAGACCTGGTCCAGCAATTGGCTCCTGGAGTTCAATCCCACCAAGTGCAAAGTCATGAAGATTGGGGAAGGGCAAAGAAGGCCGCAGACGGAGTACAGTCTAGGGGGTCAGAGACTACAAACCTCACTCAAGGAAAAAGATCTTGGGGTGAGTATAACACCAGGCACATCTCCTGAAGCGCACATCAACCAAATAACTGCTGCAGCATATGGGCGCCTAGCAAACCTCAGAACAGCATTCCGACATCTTAATAAGGAATCATTCAGGACCCTGTACACCGTGTACGTTAGGCCCATATTGGAGTATGCGGCACCAGTTTGGAACCCACACCTAGCCAAGCACGTGAAGAAACTAGAGAAAGTGCAAAGGTTTGCAACAAGACTAGTCCCAGAGCTAAGAGGTATGTCCTACGAGGAGAGGTTAAGGGAAATCAACCTGACGACACTGGAGGACAGGAGAGATAGGGGGGACATGATAACGACATACAAAATACTGAGAGGAATTGACAAGGTGGACAAAGACAGGATGTTCCAGAGATTGGACACAGTAACAAGGGGACACAGTTGGAAGCTGAAGACACAGATGAATCACAGGGATGTTAGGAAGTATTTCTTCAGCCACAGAGTAGTCAGTAAGTGGAATAGTTTGGGAAGCGATGTAGTGGAGGCAGGATCCATACATAGCTTTAAGCAGAGGTATGATAAAGCTCACGGCTCAGGGAGAGTGACCTAGTAGCGATCAGTGAAGAGGCGGGGCCAGGAGCTCGGATTCGACCCCCGCAACCTCAACTAGGTGAGTACAACTAGGTGAGTACACACACACACACACACACACACACACAAACACACACACACACACACACACACACACACACACACACACACACACACACACACACACACACATACATACATACCAGGAGCTATGAATCGACCCCTGCAACCACAAATAGATGAATACAAATGGGTGAGCACACACACACGCCATGAATTCCCTTTCCTTCTCCCCCCTTTCTCTTCATCACTCATTCTTCCCTCCTCCCATTACACCTACTTCCCTTCTCCAGCTTCCCTCCACAACCTGACTCCCTCCACAACCCTCCTCCCGCCCAGTTTTCTTTAGAGAGTGTTAGTACCACGAGGCCTGGTCACGGACCGGGCCGTGGGGGCGATGACCCCCGAAACCCCTCCAGATAGGTATACCAAAGACACAAGTTCCGTTCTCTGGGGGGCATCCTGGGCACTTGGGAGAGGAGTTGGCAGTGGACGAGAAGGGGTGGGACGGAAAGGGGAGTTGGGGAGATGAGAGAGGGGAAAGGAAAAGGGGTAGTGGAGTTGAGAGAGGAAAAGAGAGGAAGGAAGAACAGGACTAGAGGAGGATAACAATGAAAGTGTGAATCTTATATCGAGGAATTTACGTCAGTGGAAAGGAAAAGCGGGATAGATGGAGGGACGTGAGGGAAAGGCAAATGTGAACGAAATGGAAGAGTGAGGGGAAGGGAAGTGAGGGGAAGGGGAATGAGGGGAAGGAGAGTGAGGGGAAGTGGAATGAGAAGGAGAGTGAGGGGAAGGGAAGTAGGGCGGAGGAAGAGGAGATGCCAGAGGTAACTTTCCTGTTTGTGAAATCCTCATCATTCCTGGAAGTTGACGTTCTTACGTCGCTCATAGTGTGTGTGGCAATGTTCCTGGAAGTGTGTGTGTGTGTGTGTGTGTGTGTGTGTGTGTGTGTGTGTGTGTGTGTGTGTGTGTGTGTGTGTGTGTGTGTGTGTGTGTGTGTGTGTATGTGTGTGTGTGTGTGTCACTACACAGGTACAGACAGTCATCAACACAGTCACAAGAGAGGTACACACAATCGTTCACACAGCCACAACACTGGTACACACAGTCGTTCATACAGTCACAGAAGAGGTACACAGTCGTTCACACAGTCATAACACAGGTACACGTAGTCGTTCATACAGTCACAGAAGAGGTGCACACAGTCATTCACACAGTCACAACACAGGTACACATAGTCGTTAACACAGACACAACACAGGTACACACAGTCGTTCACACAGTCACAACATAGGTACACACAGTCGTTCACACAGTCACAACACAAGTACACACAGTCACAACACAGGTGCACACAGTCGTTCACAGTCACAACACAAGTACACATAGTCACAACACAAGTACACACAGTCACAACACAAGTACACACAGTCACAACACAGGTGCACACAGTCGTTCACACAGTCACAACACAAGTACACATAGTCACAACACAAGTACACAGAGTCACAACACAAGTACACACAGTCACAACACAAGTACACACAGTCACAACACAGGTACACACTTTCCTTCACACAGTCACAACACAAGTACACACAGTCACAACACAAGTACACACAGTCACAACACAAGTACACACAGTCACAACACAAGTACACACAGTCACAACACAAGTACACAGTCACAACACAAGTACACACAGTCACAACACAAGTACACACAGTCACAACACAAGTACACACAGTCACAACACAAGTACACACAGTCACAACACAAGTACACACAGTCACAACACAAGTACACACAGTCACAACACAGGTACACACTTTCCTTCACACAGTCACAACACAAGTATGCACAGTCGTTCACACAGTCACAACACAAGTACACACAGTCACAACACAAGTACACAGTCACAACACAAGTACACACAGTCACAACACAAGTACACACAGTCACAACACAAGTACACAGTCACAACACAAGTACACACAGTCACAACACAAGTACACACAGTCACAACACAGGTACACACTTTCCTTCACACAGTCACAACACAAGTACACACAGTCACAACACAAGTACACACAGTCACAACACAAGTACACACAGTCACAACACAAGTACACACAGTCACAACACAAGTACACACAGTCACAACACAGGTACACACAATCCTTCACACAGTCACAACACAAGTACGCACAGTAGTTCACAGTCACAACACAAGTACACACAGTCACAACACAGGTACACACAGTCTTTTACACAGTCACAACACAAGTACACACAGTCGTTCACACAGTCACAACACAAGTACACACAGTCACAACACAGGTACACACAGTCGTTCACACAGTCACAACACAAGTACACACAGTCAAAACACAGATACACACAGTCGTTCAGACAGTCACAACACAAGTAAACACAGTCACAACACAGGTACACACAGTCACAGCACAAGTACACACAGTCACAACACAGGTACACACAGTCACAGCACAAGTACACACAGTCACAACACAGGTACACACAGTCACAGCACAAGTACACACAGTCACAACACAGGTACACACAGTCACAACACAAGTAAACACAGTCACAACACAGGTACACACAGTCACAACACAAGTACACACAGTCACAACACAAGTACACACAGTCACAACACAAGTAAACACAGTCACAACACAGGTACACACAGTCACAGCACAAGTACACACAGTCACAACACAGGTACACACAGTCGTGTACATGTGTGTACACGACTCTCATCACTATTATTTACAACATCAATTTTCCGAGGTCACTTTATTAACTCCAAGTCAACTCACAAATATTATTTTCCTTTTTTTATTTAAGTTTAATTGGGTTAGGTTAAGTTACACAAGTCTAAATTTTACAAGTCCATGAAAGGTTATTTTTCACTTCAGATCAATAAATAAGAACTGCTTCCACGGCAGGTCTATCAAAGAGGCAGCTGGGAAGGTGGGCAGATGGATATTTAGCTTCCTAACAATTAGAACCCAAAAAGTAATAACAAACAGTAAAGTCAGGGGTTGCCACAGTAAAAAAAAAAAAAGTTGTCCCCCAATGTATGGTACTCGCCCCACTTCTCTATCTCCTTCTAATATCTGGCATAGACAGAGACATAAACCACAGCACTGATTCATCTTTTGTAGACGATATTAGAATCTGTATGACAGTGGCATCCATAAAAGACACAGTGAACCTCCAAGCTGATATAAACCAAATCTTCCAGTGTGCTACTGACAACGATATTATGTTCAACGAGGTTAGAGAACAAGACAAACTCTAAATCACACAATAAAGATGAAGTTTAATATGAGAGATTTACCAACAATAATGTCAGAGGATCTCACTTTCGGGGATCTCACCACTGTTGTCATCGCAACTTCAAAGAAAAATGACAGGTTGAATAACTAGAACTTTCAAAATATGAGAGGTCAAGCCAGTTACTAGGAGCACCTGAAATCTCTCGAACTGTACTCCTTTGATTCTAGGAAACAAAGATACATGACAATCTTCACCTGGATGATTCTTGAGGGATCGGTCCTATACCTGAACACCTAAATTACTCATTATGAAAGCACAAGGCTTGACAAACGGTGCAAGATACCTCTAATGAAAAACAGGGACACGTTGTGCATGCTGAGAACTCAAGAAATGTAAAAGGACCACCACTCTTCACCGTGAATGAGAGCAATTACCAATAAATAATTAGCCGTCTCAAAGAGGGAATTGGACAAGTTCCTCAAATCAGATTCTGATCAGCCGGGCTGTGGAGCATATGTTGGACTGCTGTCCAACTGTTGGACTGTTGTCCCTCCTGTTCTAGTACTCATTATCTTCCCCGTCTCTTCACACACACATTACAAACTATCCTTGCAGTACCAGTGACACTCGTGTAGATTACAAAGTTTCCTGGTCAAGTTCAGCGAATGTTTTACTAGATTTGTAGTAGCCAGTTTTAATTTATTATATCTGCTTATTTTGCTGTTCAATAAACGTTATTACAGGTTTATGTAACCTAATTTAACTTAACTTTAACTGGGAGAGTTAAGGAGCTGACGCGGGGAATCTCATAAGAAAACTGATGAAGCAAAATGACGATATGTTGCACATTCCCACAATACTTTCAACGCTCTGTTCCCCTGCCTTCCCTGGCTTCCCCTCCCTTTCCTCCCCTTCCCACCTAGGCTTCCCTTGCCCTCCCAGGCCTCCGGAACGCTCTCCTGCAGGCAGACGGTGGCGCAGGTGTGACGTTAGAGACGGTGGGACCACACGAACCAGTTCCCAGCGCTGACCTCTGCTGCCTGCTATTTCCTGACACTCACCCCTCCCTCCAAAGGCCCCCGAACAACCCACCCACCTACGAACCCACTACAGGCATTTCTTTCAGACTCCTACTACAACTGCTACCTCCTCTTTTTCTTCTCTCCCCTACATAATACTTTTTGCTCTGCACTATAATTATAACCACACCTTCCAAAAGTTCTATTTCTCCCGTGTATGGGATAATCCATCCTCAGAGACGATAATTCCTAATTAATAGTAACCGTAATGGAAATAAATAATTTTATCTGACTTTTTTTTTTTGGCTGTCTTGGGTAATTTACACTATATATGATGACTGTACTTATGTATACTTGTAACTAAATAAACCTACAACTCTACTGGAGTTACTGTTACTTGGGAAGCCTTTGAAGTTACTATCACAGTTGCTAAACCTTTCTTTACTTGACGAAATCCTCGTTGCCCTACTGAAGTCTCCCAGCTCTGGCGACAGATTTTAACACCAGGAAACCTATCCTGTGTGATGGAATATGACAGGAAATCTTAGCTTTTGTTCCCACTGTGTAGCTGTCATGTAGAGTAGGAACACGATGGTGATATATCAAGTTTTGATGAATTAAAACAAAAAACAGTATCCTCTCCGGGAACGCTTAGAAGCACTTGACTTGTACTCGTTGGAACGCAGGAGGGAGAGATATATCATAATCTACACTTGGAAAATCTTGGAAGGAATGGTCCCAAATCTGCACACAGAAATCACTCCCTACGAAAGTAAAAGACTGGGCAGGCGATGCAAAATGCCCCCAATAAAAAGTAGGGGCGCCATTGGTACACTAAGGGAAAACACCATAAGTGTCCGGGGCCCAAAACTGTTTAACAGCCTCCCATCAAGCATTAGGGGAATTGCCAATAAACCCCTGGCTGCCTTCAAGAGAGAGCTGGACAGATACCTAAAGTCAGTGCCGGATCAGCCGGGCTGTGGCTCGTACGTTGGACTGCGTGCGGCCAGCAGTAACAGCCTAGTTGATCAGGCCCTGATCCATCGGGAGGCCTGGTCATGGACCGGGCCGCGGGGGCGTTGATCCCCGGAATAACCTCCAGGTAACCTCCAGGTCTCCTGCATCTGAAGCAACCAAACTCACAGAGAGAAAATGAAAGAGAGAGAGAGAGAGAGAGAGAGAGAGAGAGAGAGAGAGAGAGAGAGAGAGAGAGAGAGAGAGAGAGAGAGAGAGAGAGAGAGAGAGAGAGAGAGAGAGAGAGAGAGAGTCTCGTAAATACTGAGTCTTCTCTTAATATGGGAAAGCACTCTGTTGAACGAAATACATCATTAACTATACCAAGTTCCCCCCGTGTCTATCAGGAGATGCTTGTTCTCAGGTAGACACTGAATACATTGTGTTTTCACCAAAATATTTCAAAAAATGTAGCACCTAGGGAGGGGCCGAAGTATTGGTATCGGTACAATATCGACGGGTGTCGTCCATTTTTTCACGGTATCGGTGAAAAAAGACTGACACCAGCTGAAACTTTTTAAAACAGTAATATTACATGACTGCTTAAAATATCAACATTAACACTCTACCTCACGATTGTGAGTCACTCATACATACACACACACACACACACACATACACGCACACACACACACACACACACACACACACACACACACACACACACACACACACACACACACACACACACACACACACAAGGAGATCGATTGGGAGAACTTGGACCCGCATGGGGGCCAAGATACATGGAGGGCCAAGATGATGGAGGTGGTACTGGAAAACTTCAAGTACCAACACGTAAGGGACACTACAAGAAAGAGAGGAGAGGATGAACCAGCAAGGCTGGACTTAGTATTCACCTTGAGTAGTGCAGATATCGAGGACATCACATATGAAAGACCCCTTTGGTCCAGTGACCATGTGGTTTTAAGCTTCGAATACACAGTAGAGCTACAAGTGGAGGAAGAAGCAGGAAGGCCAGGACGAATGAAGCCAAACTACAAGAAAGGGAACTACACAGGAATGAGGAACTTCTTGAACGGGGTTCAGTGGGACAGAGAACTGGCACGGAAGCCAGTTAATGAGATGATGGAATATGTAGCAACAAAATGCAAGGAGGCTGAGGAGAGGTTTGTACCCAAGGGTAACAGGAATAATGAAAAAGCCAGGATGAGCCCATGGTTTACCCAAAGGTGCAGGGAGGCAAAAACCAAGTGTGCTAGGGAATGGAAAAAATATAGAAGGCAAAGAACCCAGGAGAATAAGGAGAGCAGTCGTAGAGCCAGAAACGAATATGCACAGATAAGAAGGGAAGCCCAAAGACAATATGAAAATGATATAGCAGCGAAAGCCAAATCTGACCCGAAACTGTTGTACAGCTACATCAGGAGGAAAACAACAGTCAAGGACCAGGTAATCAGGCTAAGGAAGGAAGGAGGAGAGACAACAAGAAATGACCGTGAAGTATGTTAAGAACTCAACAAGAGATTCAAAGAGGTGTTCGCAGAGGAGACAGAAGGGGCTCCAGAAAGACGGAGAGGTGGGGCACACCACCATGTGCTGGACACAGTGCACACAACCGAGGAAGAAGTGAAGAGGCTTCTGAGTGAGCTAGATACCTCAAAGGCAATGGGGCCAGATAACATCTCCCAATGGGTATTGAGAGGGGGAGCAGAGGCGCTATGTGTACCCCTAACAACAATATTCAATACATCTATCGAGGAGGCCTGGTCACAGACCGGGCCACGAGAGCGTTGACCCCCGGAGCTCTCTCCAGGTAAACTTCAGGTAAACAGGGAGATTGCCTGAGGCATGGAAGACAGCAAATGTAGTCCCAATCTTTAAAAAAGGAGACAGACATGAAGCATTAAACTACAGACCAGTGTCACTGACATGTATAGTATGCAAAATCATGGAGAAGATTATCAGAAGAGTGGTGGAACACCTAGAAAGGAATGATCTCATCAACAGCAGCCAACATGGTTTCAGGGACGGAAAATCCTGTGTCACAAACCTACTGGAGTTCTATGACATGGTGACAGCAGTAAGACAAGAGAGAGAGGGGTGGGTGGATTGCATATTCTTGGACTGCAAGAAGGCGTTTGGCACAGTTCCACACAAGAGATTGGTGCAAAAACTGGAGGACCAAGCAGGGATAACAGGGAAGGCACTACAATGGATCAGGGAATACTTGTCAGGAAGACAGCAGCGAGTCATGGTACGTGGCGAGGTGTCAGAGTGGGCACCTGTGACCAGCGGGGTCCCACAGGGGTCAGTCCTAGGACCAGTGCTGTTCCTGGTATTTGTGAACGACATGACGGAAGGAATAGACTCTGAGGTGTCCCTGTTTGCAGATGACGTGAAGTTGATGAGAAGAATTCACTCGATCGAAGACCAGGCAGAACTACAAAGGGATCTGGACAGGCTGCAGACCTGGTCCAGCAACTGGCTCCTGGAGTTCAATCCCTCCAAGTGCAAAGTCATGAAGATTGGGGAAGGGCAAAGAAGACCGCAGACGGAGTACAGTCTAGGGAGACAGAGACTACAAACCTCACTCAAGAAAAAAAAAGATCTTGGGGTGAGTATAACACCAGGCACATCTCCTGAAGCGCACATCAACCAAATAACTGCTGCAGCATATGGGCGCCTAGCAAACCTCAGAACAGCATTCCGACA
>NC_091319.1:21280808-21283308 GCF_038502225.1 Cherax quadricarinatus | reverse complement strand
CCATACACAGTTTTAAGACGAGGTTTGATAAAGCTCATGGAGCGGGGAGAGAGAGGGTCTAGTAGCAACCGGTGAAGAGGCGGGGCCAGGAGCTAGGACTCGACCCCTGCAACCACAAATAGGTGAGTACACACACACCATCGACAAGTATCTTTGACAACCGGTAACTAGCACAACAAGCCAAGTATTTAACTTTCCCGTGTTAATAACCATTGTGTAAATAAGCATTCCTTTATATATTAAACATAATCATTATAACTAAAAAAACATATAGGAAAAGTATCAGTATTAGTATCGGCCGAAAATTAGGAATTAGTAACGGTATCAGCAAAAAATTTAGTATGGTTCCATCCCTAGTAGCAAGGAAATAAATTATGTACCTTAGTATTCCCAGATACATATGTTCTACCAAACTGTTACACAAGATCTCAAATTATCATAATTCGTATACCAAATTCTCACAGTATTTAAATATCAACAACAACATTCTAGTAAACTACGATACTTGTCTCACTGTCTAGTATTTATAAGTGAATGTTAAGGGGCACCTCAGTTCACCTGTCTTCTAATGTTATTTTTCGACTATAATCTACTTTGTCTATAATTACTATCGCATTTGCTTTGTCTGCTTTCGTAAGGCGAAGTCCAGGATCTTTCTTTAATTCATGGTACAGGAGAAAAATAAACATGATATTAGGAGACAGGGAAACTCACGCGCCTTTTTAAGCTAACTGATATACTCTGCCTGACGAGGGACTTTCTATAAAGTAGTTTATACATGTCAATTACTCCACTGTCAACTGTATACTGGTTTCAACTTTATAGATATAAAGCAGGAACTGTTATATACACCTTATTAAAGACATGTTGGAAAATATACTTTCATTCTGAATGAGAAATAATCAAATTATAGAACATAATTTATGTAATACCTGATCATATGTCTGTCAACCTGTGTAGAAAATGTTCGATTCTGTTTTGTTCTAATCTCTGAGCGCTTATCTTCGTTTCCTTTCACAGCACACAGTTGTTTTCCTGCGCACCGTGTAGTTATTCAAGTTAGTGCATGTGTGTGTGTGTGTGTGTGTGTACTCACCTAGTTGAGGGTGCAGGGGTCGAGTCCGAGCTCCTGGCCCCGAGTCCGAGCTCCTGTGTGTGTGGTTGTGTGTGTGTGTGTGTGTGTGTGTGTGTGTGTGTGTGTGTGTGTGTGTGTGTGTGTGTGTGTAAATATTACAGAGGTACCCAATCCTGAAGATAATGGGATCAGGTACTGGGGTCCCAACGTAATATTAGGTAAGTTAGAGTAGTAATAATCTGCATAAGAATAATGGAATCACAATAATAATGCTATTTTCCTATATAAAAGGATAAGTAAGTAAACACAAGGACATATTTATTACAAAAGGTTTTGGTCCCTGGACTCTGACCAGGACCTGTGTCATCAAGGTTCCTTGACAGAAAAGTTTTGTAATATGCCTTAATGTTTACTCACGTGTCTTTCTAAAGTAATGTTTCCTGGCTGGGAAGTGTGGTAATCACCTGCTTCCCATCAACTGCTTCTTCACTGACAGCTGCACCAAGCTGTGAACCTTCAACCACAGACATGCTATAAACATCAATACCAGACCCACAGGATATGGTGGCTGTAGCCAAGAATTACAGCCCAGTTTCCAGATTACTGTACTTGCTGCACCTAGACAGACTTTTCGCTCTGCTGGGCTCGGGTCAGGGGGATAACGGGCAGATATGCTGACGGGAGGAGACTCTCAGTGTCAGCTCCCTACCTCACCTCTTACTGCCTCACCAGTCTTTATTTACGGTTTGGGTGTTTGAAATATACAAAAATTTAATGTTCTTGAGTAAACAGATATTATGGACATATAACATATACATATATATATGTATGTACATATATATATACATATATATATATGTATATATATATATATATATATATATATATATATATATATATATATATATATATATATATATATATATACATAATGTGTTGAATAGGTAAATGTTGCGATTTTGGCTTATATAACAACGCTTTTCTTGCCGAATAAGGCAGGCGAAAATTTGTGTATGCATTAATTTCGCAAAAATCATCTGAACCTAACAAAAAAATATATATTTCATTGTTTTTGTTTGTTAAATTATTGTTATTGTAAACTTATCTAAAAAATATTTAACTGGATTGGACTAAATTAATTTGCGCTTGCTAAATTAAGGTTAGGAAAGTTTTCTAAGGTTCGTTTGGTGCAAAATTATTAATTTTCACATTAACATAAATGAAAAATATATATCTTTAAACGTAAAAGAGAAAATTTTAGAAAGGACTTAATTTTAAATGAGTTCTTGCTAAGTGACCAATTTTACCTATTCTGCGCGACATATATAAATATATATATATATATATATATATATATATATATATATATATATATTTGTGTGTGTGTGTGTGTGTGTGTGTGTGTGTGTGTGTGTGTGTGTGTGT
>NC_091319.1:21233308-21275808 GCF_038502225.1 Cherax quadricarinatus | reverse complement strand
CCTCCTCGGTTGTTCGTATGTCATCCAACACTTGTTGGTATATTCCCTCTTGATGTTCCCTTCTGTGCTGTCTTCTCAGAGCCCTTCCTGTCTCTACTGTAAAACCTTCCTTAAATCTCCTGTTTAGTTCCTCACATACCTCCTGATCATTTCTTGTGAGTTCTCCACCTTCTGTCCTCAGTCTGATCACCTGGTCTTTGACTGTTGTCTTCCTCCTGATGTGGCTATACAACAGTTTCGGGTCAGTCTTGATTTTCGATGCTATGTTATTTTCATATTGTCGCTGGGCCTCCCTACTTACCTGTGCATACTCGTTCCTGGCTCTGCGACTAATCTCCCTATTTTCATGTGTTCTCTGCCTTCTGTACTTTTTCCATTCTCTATTGCACTTTGCTTTTGCCTCCTTACACCGTCGGGTAAACCAGGGGCTCATTCTGGTCTTCCCATTGTTTCTGTTGCCCTTGGGAATAAACTTTTCCACTGCCTCCTTGCATTTTGTTGTTACATATTCCATCATTTCATTTACTGGCTTTCCTGCCAGTTCTCTGTCTCACGGAACCTCATGCAGGAAGTTCCTCAATCCTATGTAGTCCCCTCTTTTATAGTCTGGCTTTTTCCCTTCAACTCCTGTTACTCTCTCCACTTGCAACTCTATTATGTATTCAAAGCACAGAACCACGTGGTCACTAGCTCTTAGGGGACTCTCATATGTGATGTCCTCAATGTCTGAACTGCCCAGGGTGAACACAAGGTCCAATCTTGCTGGTTCATTCTCCCCTCTCACTCTGGTAGTGTCCTTAACAAGTTGGTGCATGAGGTTTTCCAGCACCACATCCAACATCTTGGCTCTCCATGTTTCGGGATCCCCATGTGGCTCCAGGTTTTCCCAGTCAATCTCCCTGTGGTTGAAATCCCCCATAACCAGCAACTTTGCTCTGCTGGAGTGAGCTCTTCTTGCCACCTCAGCAAGTGTGTCCACCATTGCTCTGTTGCTCTCTTCATATTCCTCTCTTGGCCTCCTGCAGTTCTGTGGTGGATTATACATCGTGTGTGTGTGTGTGTGTGTGTGTGTGTGTGTGTGTGTGTGTGTGTGTGTGTGTGTGTACTCACCTATTTGTGGTTGCAGGGGTCGAGTCTTAGCTCCTGGCCCCGCCTCTTCACCGGTTGCTACTGGGCCCTCTCTCTCCCCGCTCCATGAGCTTTATCAAACCTCGTCTTAAAACTGTGTATGGTTCCTGCCTCCACTACGTCATTTTCTAGGCTATTCCACTGCCTTACAACTCTATGACTGAAGAAATACTTCCTAATATCTCTCTGACTCATTTGTGTCTTCAACTTCCAATTGTGGCCTCTTGTTTCTGTGTCCCCTCCCTGGAACATCCTGTCTTTGTCCACCTTGTCTATTCCACGCAGTATTTTATATGTCGTTATCATGTCTCCCCTGACCCTCCTGTCCTCCAGTGTCGTCAGGCCGATTTCCCATAATCTTTCTTCATAGGACATTCCCCTTAGCTCTGGAACTAACCTTGTCGCAAACCTTTGTACTTTCTCTAGTTTCTTGACGTGCTTTATCAAGTGTGGGTTCCAAACAGGTGCTGCATACTCCAGTATGGGCCTGACATACACGGTGTACAGTGTCTTGAACGATTCCTTACTAAGGTATCGGAATGCTGTTCTCAGGTTTGCCAGGCGCCCATATGCTGCAGCAGTTATCTGGTTGATGTGTGCTTCCGGAGACATGCTCGGTGTTATACTCACCCCAAGATCTTTCTCCTTGAGTGAGGTTTGCAGTCTTTGGCCACCTAGCCTATACTCGGTCTGTGGTCTTCTGTACCCTTCCCCTATCTTCATGACTTTGCATTTGGCAGGATTAAATTCGAGAAGCCATTTGCTGGACCAGGTGTCCAGTCTGTCCAGGTCTCTTTTAAGTCCTGCCTGGTCCTCATCAGATTTAATTCTCCTCATTAACTTCACATCATCTGCAAACAGGGACACTTCTGAGTCTAACCCTTCCATCATGTTGTTCACATATACCAAAAATAGCACTGGTCCTAGGACCGACCCCTGTGGGACCCCGCTCGTCACAGGTGCCCACTGTGATACATCATTACGTACCATGACTCGTTGTTGTCTCCCTGTCAGGTATTCTCTGATCCATTCCAGTGCCCTTCCTGTTATATGTGCCTGATGCTCTAGCTTCTGCACTAATCTCTTGTGAGGAACTGTGTCAAAGGCCTTCTTGCAGTCCAAGAAGATGCAATCAACCCACCCCTCTCTCTCGTGTCTTACTTCTGTTATTTTATCATAAAACTCCAGAAGGTTTGTGACACAGGATTTGCCTTCCATGAATCCGTGCTGATTGGCATTTATACTCTTGTTCCGTTCCAGGTGCTCCACCACTCTCCTCCTGATAATCTTCTCCATAATTTTGCATACTATACACGTCAATGACACAGGTCTATAGTTTAGTGCCTCTTTTCTGTCTCCTTTTTTAAAAATGGGAACTACATTTGCCGTCTTCCATACCTCAGGTAGTTGCCCAGTTTCCAGGGACGTGTTGAAGATTGTGGTAAGTGGCACGCACAACATATCTGCTCCCTCTCTAAGGACCCACGGGGAGATGTTGTCCGGTCCCATTGCCTTTGAGGTATCGATGTCCCTTAGCAGTTTCTTCACCTCCTCCTCATCTGTATGTATGTCGTCCAACACTTGTTGGTGTATTCCTTGCTGGTGTCCCCATCTGGTCTGTCCCCCCAGAGTCCTTCCTGACTCTACTGTAAATACTTCCTTAAATCTCGTGTTGAGCTCCTCACATACCTCTTGATCGTTTCTTGTGAGTTCTCCACCTTCTTTCCTCAGCCTTATCACCTGGTCCTTGACTATTGCCTTCCTCCTAATGTGGCTATACAGCAGTTTCGGGTCAGATTTGACTTTCGATGCTATGTCGTTTTCATACTGTCGCTGGGCCTCCCTCCTTATCTATGCATACTCGTTTCTGGCTCTTCTACTAATCTCCTTGTTTTCCTGGGTCCTATGCCTCCTGTACCTTTTCCATTCTCTGTTGCACTTAGTTTTTGCCTCCCTACACCTTCGGGTAAACCAAGGACTCGTTTTGGTCTTCCTATTATTTCTGTTTCCCTTGGGAACAAAACTTTCCTCTGCCTCCTTGCACTTTGTTGCCACATATTCAGTCGTCACGTGAGGTCACAGACCCTGAGCTGCCTTGGGGATTAGTGTGGACGGTTACAAAGCATGGCTTGCTTCTGCAGTGTTTTAAAAATTGAGGTTGGAGAGTTGAAGGAGGAGGTCTTGCTTCTCCAGGAGGAGATTAGGAGGCTGAAGGTCCACCTCAATGGGTCTGGGAGAGAGTGTGAGGTGGCTGGAGTTGTGGGGAATGAGGCTTCTAGCAGCGAGGTGCAGTCTGTCTCTCGCTGTGAGGAGGCTGTAGTTGGGGAGGCAGCAACGGCTACCAGCAGTGAGGTGCAGCCCAGCACCTGCTACAAGTGGCGAGTAGTTCACAGTAATGGAAGGCGCATCAGAGTAAGGAAAGTTAAGAGTGAAGATCTGAAGGTAGGAAATCGCTTCTCTGTTCTTCAGGATGAATGTACTTCAGTGGCCAGTGAAGGTAAGGGTACTACTGCCCCTGCTAATGGAGGTAAGCGCATTCTTGTGGTTGGTGACTCTCAGGTAAGATACATTGACCGTGCTTTTTGTAATAGGAATAAGAAGATGAGAGATAGAGTGTGCTTCCCTGGAGCTGGTGTTGGGGACATTGTCAACAGGCTGGATAATATCATGTCAGGTAATGGGAGCAAGCCCATTATCTGTCTCAGTGCTGGTGGAAATGATATTGGGAAGGGTAGGAGAGAAGAGCTGCTAGATAAGTACAGGTCAGCTATAGATTTCATTAAGTCTAAGGGAGGGATCCCAATCATATGTAGCATCTTGCCTAGAAGGGGAGTAGGAAATGAATGGTTGTCTAGGGCAATTGGTGTAAATTGCTGGCTAGACAGATACTGCAAGGAACTTGCAATCCCATTCATTGACAACTGGAACAACTTTTATGGCAAACATGATATGTATGCAAGGGATGGGGTACATCTCTCTGGGGCTGGGGTGGTAGCACTTGCAGACTCGATTGAGAAGGCCATTGGTGAAATGCCTATGATTTTAAACTGATGGAAGATAGAGGTATGGGTGTGTGTGGGAAACAAGCAGGTTGCAACACTTGGGTTGGAAACAGTAAATGTATAAAAGGCATTCAGCATGAAGTTATAAATAAAGACAATAGATCAGGTCAGCAAACAAAGGGGGACAGCAGAGGGCAGCAAGGGACTAGCTCCCTTAAGGTTTACTATACTAATAGCAGGAGTGTAAGAAATAAGATAGATGAGCTAAGATTAATTACAAGTGCAGGAGACATAGATATTATTGCTATAACAGAGACCTGGCTCAATCTGAAAGATAGGGAGATGCCCTCTGAATGTCACATACAAGGCTATAAATTATTCCACACTGACAGGGTCAACAGGAAAGGTGGTGGAGTAGCGATGTATGTGAGAGACAATTTAAATTGTTGTGTTAGACAAGATATTATATTAGAAGCGTCAGCCACTGAATCTGTTTGGTTACAGCTTCTCGAGGGCCGAGAAAAACTAATTTTGGGTGTGATTTACAGGGCCCCAAATCTTGATAGGGAGTGCAGTAAACTTCTATGGGACGAAATTCGTAAGGCATCTACATACGAAAATGTTGTGCTAATGGGAGATTTCAACTATAGACAGATTGACTGGAGCAATTTGACAGGAAATTTAGAGTCAGGTGACTTTCTTGATACGATCCAGGATTGTTTTTTAAAACAGTTTGTGACAGAGCCAACTAGGGGAAATAACCTCCTTGACTTGGTTCTTGCCAGTAGGGAAACACTAATTAATAATCTTGAGGTTAATGATGAGCTTGGGGAAAGTGATCACAAATCACTCAGTTTTAATATATCATGGAATTCCCCTAATAATGGCAATCAAGTCTCCGTCCCTGACTTTCGCTTGGCTGATTTCATAGGACTGAAAAATTACTTAGGTGGGCTGAACTGGAATGACCTGACTAAGGGTCAGGTAGGTGGTGATGGTTGCCGATATGATGCTTTCCAGGGCATAGTTCTAGCTGCTCAGTCAAATTATGTTCCAAATAGGGAAATCAGATCAAACAAAAATGATCCTAAATGGATGAACAATAGATTAAAATATCTGATTGGTCAAAAGAGAGGCATATATAGGCAAATCAAAAGAGGAGAGGGGCAATTGAGAAATCGATATATTCAGTTAAAGAGAGAAATAAAAAAGGGAATTAGAAAAGCAAAAAGAGATTATGAGGTTAAAGTTGCAAGAGAATCGAAGACTAACCCAAAAGGATTCTTTCAGGTATACAGAAGTAAGATCAGGGACAAGATAGGCCCACTCAAAAGTTCCTCGGGTCAGCTCACTGACAGTGATAAGGAAATGTGTAGAATTTTTAACACATACTTCCTCTCAGTTTTTACACAGGAGGATACCAGCGATATTCCAGTAATGATAAATTATGTAGAACAGGACGATAATAAACTGTGTACTATTAGGGTCACAAGTGACATGGTCCTTAGGCAAATAGATAAATTAAAACCTAACAAATCCCCAGGCCCTGATGAACTGTATGCAAGGGTTCTAAAGGAATGTAAAGAGGAGCTTAGCACACCTTTGGCTAATCTTTTCAACATATCACTACAAACTGGCATGGTGCCAGATAAGTGGAAAATGGCAAATGTGATACCTATTTTCAAAACAGGTGACAGGTCCTTAGCTTCGAACTATAGACCAATAAGCCTAACCTCCATAGTGGGAAAATTTATGGAATCAATAATTGCCGAGGCAGTTCGTAGCCACCTTGAAAAGCATAAATTAATCAACGAATCTCAGCATGGTTTTACAAAGGGGCGTTCCTGCCTTACGAATTTATTAACTTTTTTCACTAAGGTATTTGAGGAGGTAGATCATGGTAATGAATATGATATTGTGTATATGGACTTCAGTAAGGCTTTTGACAGGGTCCCACATCAGAGACTATTGAGGAAAATTAAAGCACATGGAATAGGAGGAGAAATTTTTTCCTGGATAGAGGCATGGTTGACAAATAGGCAGCAGAGAGTTTGCATAAATGGGGAGAAATCAGAGTGGGGAAGTGTCACGAGCGGTGTTCCACAGGGGTCAGTGTTGGGCCCCCTGCTGTTCACAATCTACATAAACGACATAGATGAGGGCATAAAGAGCGACATCGGCAAGTTTGCCGATGACACCAAAATAGGCCGTCGAATTCATTCTGACGAGGACATTCGAGCACTCCAGGAAGATTTGAATAGACTGATGCAGTGGTCGGAGAAGTGGCAGATGCAGTTTAATATAGACAAATGCAAAGTTCTAAATGTTGGACAGGACAATAACCATGCCACATATAAACTAAATAATGTAGATCTTAATATTACGGATTGCGAAAAAGATTTAGGAGTTCTGGTTAGCAGTAATCTGAAACCAAGACAACAGTGCATAAGTGTTCGCAATAAAGCTAATAGAATCCTTGGCTTCATATCAAGAAGCATAAATAATAGGAGTCCTCAGGTTGTTCTTCAACTCTATATATCCTTGGTTAGGCCTCATTTAGATTATGCTGCACAGTTTTGGTCACCTTATTACAGAATGGATATAAATTCTCTGGAAAATGTACAAAGGAGGATGACAAAGTTGATCCCATGTATCAGAAACCTTCCCTATGAGGATAGACTAAGGGCCCTGAATCTGCACTCTCTAGAAAGACGTAGAATTAGGGGGGATATGATTGAGGTGTATAAATGGAAGACAGGAATAAATAAAGGGGATGTAAATAGTGTGCTGAAAATATCTAGCCTAGACAGGACTCGCAGCAATGGTTTTAAGTTGGAAAAATTCAGATTCAGGAAGGATATAGGAAAGTACTGGTTTGGTAATAGAGTTGTGGATGAGTGGAACAAACTCCCAAGTACCGTTATAGAGGCCAGAACGTTGTGTAGCTTTAAAAATAGGTTGGATAAATACATGAGTGGATGTGGGTGGGTGTGAGTTAGACCTGATAGCTTGTGCTACCAGGTCGGTTGCCGTGTTCCTCCCTTAAGTCAATGTGACCTGACCTGACTAGGTTGGGTGCATTGGCTTAAGCCGGTAGGAGACTTGGACTTGCCTCGCATGGGCCAGTAGGCCTTCTGCAGTGTTCCTTCGTTCTTATGTTCTTATGTTTACTGATTTTCCTACCATTTCTCTGTCCCACTGAACCTCCTGCAGGAAGTTTCTCATACCTGTGTAGTCCCCCCTATTATAGTTTGGCCTGACCCCTTCAGTTCCTGTTACCTTCTCCACTTGTAACTCTACTATATAATCAAAACTCAGCACCACATGATCGCTAGCTCCAAGGGGCCTCTCGTAAGCGATGTCCTCAATGTCTGAACTGCTCAGGGTGAACACAAGATCCAGTCTTGTGTGTGTGTGTGTGTGTGTGTGTGTGTGTGTGTGTGTGTGTGTGTGTGTGTGTGTGTGTGTGTGTGTGTGTGTGTGTGTGTGTCTATCTGTGTGTATCTGTGTGTGTGTGTGTGTGTGTGTGTGTGTGTGTGTGTGTGTGTGTGTGTGTGTCTATCTGTGTGTATCTGTGTGTGTGTGTGTGTGTGTGTGTGTGTGTGTGTGTGTGTGTGTGTGTGGAGAATAATCCTGTAATATGTATCCCCAGGAGAATGATCCTGTTATATGTGTTCCCAGGGAAATGATTCTGTTATATGTATCCCCAGGAAAATGCTCCTACTTTACTTGCATCCCCAGGATAATGATTCTGTTATATGTATCCCCAGGAAAATGCTCCTACTTTACTTGCATCCCCAGGATAATGATCCTGTTATATGTATCCCCAGGAGAATGCTCCAGCTTGTACATGTAGTATGTGCTGTTATGTGTGTCAGATGTGTCCTGCTACTGCACGAGTCATCCAGCAGGTGACGCTCTGGTGACGTTAACTGATGCTGACAACGTTACTATTGAGTAATGTAACACTGTTGCCACACAAGATGAATAAAGTGATTCATCATCAAGATGAATGAAGTGATTCATCATCAAGATGAATGAAGTGCATCGAAGATGAATGAAGTACTTCATCGTCATCATAAACATGAATGAAGTGCATCATCATAAAGATGAAAGACGTTCATCAAATATGAATGAAGTACTTCATCGTCAAGATGAATGAAGTGCATCATAAATGAATAAAGTGGATCATCATGACGGTCAAGAAGAGTACTTGACTGGTGGCAAGATGCAGGCACTTGAGGCAACATTCCAGAGCCCACGATGACACTCCCAACACACTTGTACTCTCTCCAAAGAAACACTTATGGCTGACGAAATTCATGACGTGAAGAATGTGCTCAGATGATTCATCGCGAACATTCACTCACACTTCTGGCCTGCTGATAAGTGCCTGTATGTACATACGGTGTCCCGTAGCTCGATCGCCAGCACACTGAGGTCACACACTCAGGTCCGGGGATCGATCCCGGAACGGCTACGAAACATTAGGACGTATTTTAAGACACTTGCTGTCCCTGTTCACCCATCAGTAAAATGGGTACCTGGATGTTAGTGGACTGGTGTGGGTCGCATCCTGGGACAAAATTGACCTAATTTGTCCGAACTGATCTGCATAACAAGCGGCTTTCTATCTAATAGTATGTCATTGATATCAACTAGGCTTGTATGCCTTGTACATATACTTGTAGAGATAAAGGTATTATTAAGATCATTCACTACACACTCGACCCAGTGGTAAAATGAAAGATTGTCAAGTGACAATTATTCGCCGCGCATCTGAGCTGGAAAGTTCCACGTCACTCATATAACAGCTCCAGCAACTGTACGACTTAAGATAAAATAAGAGTTGTTCGAATTTTTAACTCGGAGGGTTAGCCACCCAGCATAACCCAAGAAAGTTAGTGCGTCATCGAGGACTTTGTCTTATTTACACTGGGGTCCTTCAATTTTGTCCCCCAGGATGAGACACAAACCAGTTGAATAATACCCAGGTACCTACTTGCTTGCTAGGTGAACAGGGACAGCAGGTGTAACAAGCCCAATGTTTCCAGCCGGCCGGGGATTGAACCATGGACACTCTCAGTGTGTGAGGCAAGAGCGTTGCCTACCGAGCCACGGGTCTTATGCTTACAAAGCAACGTGTTGGAGTGAATGTGTGAGTTACATAGACGTGGGACTGGGTTGTAAAGGTGAGAGAAGAGTGGGTTGTGAAGGTGAGAGAAGAGTGGGTTGTGAAGGTGAGAGAAGAGTGGGTTGTGAAGGTGAGAGAAGAGTGGGTTGTAAAGGTGAGAGAAGAGTGGGTTGTAAAGGTGAGAGAAGAGTGGGTTGTGAAGGTGAGAGAAGAGTGGGTTGTAAAGGTCAGAGAAGAGTGGGTTGTAAAGGTGAGAGAAGAGTGGGTTGTAAAGGTGAGAGAAGAGTGGGTTGTAAAGGTGAGAGAAGAGTGGGTTGTAAAGGTGAGAGAAGAGTGGGTTGTGAAGGTGAGAGAAGAGTGGGTTGTAAAGGTCAGAGAAGAGTGGGTTGTAAAGGTGAGAGAAGAGTGGGTTGTAAAGGTGAGAGAAGAGTGAGTTGTGAAGGTGAGAGAAGAGTGGGTTGTAAAGGTGAGAGAAGAGTGGGTTGTAAAGGTGAGAGAAGAGTGGGTTGTAAAGGTGAGAGAAGAGTGGGTTGTAAAGGTGAGAGAAGAGTGGGTTGTAAAGGTGAGAGAAGAGTGGGTTGTAAAGGTGAGAGAAGAGTGGGTTGTAAAGGTGAGAGAAGAGTGGGTTGTAAAGGTGAGAGAAGAGTGGGTTGTGAAGGTGAGAGAAGAGTGGGTTGTAAAGGTGAGAGAAGAGTGGGATGTAAAGGTGAGAGAAGAGTGGGTTGTGAAAGTGAGAGAAGAGTGGGTTGTAAAGGTGAGAGAAGAGTGGGTTGTAAAGGTGAGAGAAGAGTGGGTTGTGAAGGTGAGAGAAGAGTGGGTTGTGAAGGTGAGAGAAGAGTGGGTTGTAAAGGTGAGAGAAGAGTGGGTTGTAAAGGTGAGAGAAGAGTGGGATGTAAAGGTGAGAGAAGAGTGGGTCGTGAAGGTGAGAGAAGAGTGGGTTGTAAAGGTGAGAGAAGAGTGGGTTGTAAAGGTGAGAGAAGAGTGGGTTGTGAAGGTGAGAAAAGAGTGGGTTGTGAAGATGAGAGAAGAGTGGGTTGTAAAGGTGAGAGAAGAGTGGGTTGTGAAGGTGAGAGAAGAGTGGGTTGTGAAGGTGAGAGAAGAGTGGGTTGTAAAGGTGAGAGAAGAGTGGGTTGTAAAGGTGAGAGAAGAGTGGGTTGTGAAGGTGAGAAAAGAGTGGGTTGTGAAGGTGAGAGAAGAGTGGGTTGTGAAGGTGAGAGAAGAGTGGGTTGTAAAGGTGAGAGAAGAGTGGGTTGTGAAGGTGAGAGAAGAGTGGGTTGTGAAGGTGAGAGAAGAGTGGGTTGTAAAGGTGAGAGAAGAGTGGGTTGTAAAGGTGAGAGAAGAGTGGGTTGTAAAGGTGAGAGAAGAGTGGGTTGTGAAGGTGAGAGAAGAGTGGGTTGTGAAGGTGAGAGAAGAGTGGGTTGTAAAGGTGAGAGAAGAGTGGGTTGTAAAGGTGAGAGAAGAGTGGGTTGTAAAGGTGAGAGAAGAGTGGGTTGTAAAGGTGAGAGAAGAGTGGGTTGTGAAGGTGAGAGAAGAGTGGGTTGTAAAGGTGAGAGAAGAGTGGGTTGTAAAGGTGAGAGAAGAGTGGGTTGTAAAGGTGAGAGAAGAGTGGGTTGTGAAGGTGAGAGAAGAGTGGGTTGTAAAGGTGAGAGAAGAGTGGGTTGTAAAGGTGAGAGAAGAGTGGGTTGTGAAGGTGAGAGAAGAGTGGGTTGTGAAGGTGAGAGAAGAGTGGGTTGTAAAGGTGAGAGAAGAGTGGGTTGTAAAGGTGAGAGAAGAGTGGGTTGTAAAGGTGAGAGAAGAGTGGGTTGTGAAGGTGAGAGAAGAGTGGGTTGTGAAGGTGAGAGAAGAGTGGGTTGTAAAGGTGAGAGAAGAGTGGGTTGTGAAGGTGAGAGAAGAGTGGGTTGTAAAGGTGAGAGAAGAGTGGGTTGTAAAGGTGAGAGAAGAGTGGGTTGTAAAGGTGAGAGAAGAGTGGGTTGTGAAGGTGAGAGAAGAGTGGGTTGTAAAAGTGAGAGAAGAGTGGGTTGTGAAGGTGAGAGAAGAGTGAGTTGTGAAAGTGAGAGAAGAGTGGGTTGTGAAGGTGAGAGAAAAGTGGATTGTGAAGGTGAGAGAAGAGTGGGTTGTAAAGGTGAGAGAAGAGTGGGTTGTAAAGGTGAGAGAAGAGTGGGTTGTGAAGGTGAGAGAAGAGTGGGTTGTGAAGGTGAGAGAAAAGTGGGTTGTAAAGGTGAGAGAAGAGTGGGTTGTGAAGGTGAGAGAAGAGTGGGTTGTAAAGGTGAGAGAAGAGTGGGTTGTAAAGGTGAGAGAAGAGTGGGTTGTAAAGGTGAGAGAAGAGTGGGTTGTGAAGGTGAGAGAAGAGTGGGTTGTAAAAGTGAGAGAAGAGTGGGTTGTGAAGGTGAGAGAAGAGTGAGTTGTGAAAGTGAGAGAAGAGTGGGTTGTGAAGGTGAGAGAAAAGTGGATTGTGAAGGTGAGAGAAGAGTGGGCTGTGAAGGTGAGAGAAGAGTGAGTTGTGAAGGTGAGAGAAGAGTGAGTTGTGAAGGTGAGAGAAGAGTGGGGTGTGAAGGTGAGAGAAGAGTGAGTTGTGAAGGTGAGAGAAGAGTGGGTTGTGAAGGTGAGAGAAGAGTGAGTTGTGAAAGTGAGGGAAGAGTGGGTTGTGAAGGTGAGAGAAAAGTGGATTGTGAAGGTGAGAGAAGAGTGGGCTGTGAAGGTGAGAGAAGAGTGAGCTGTGAAGGTGAGAGAAGAGTGTGTTGTGAAGGTGAGAGAAGAGTGGGTTGTGAAGGTGAGAAAAGAGTGGGTTGTGAAGATGAGAGAAGAGTGGGTTGTGAAGGTGAGAGAAGAGTGGGTTGTGAAGGTGAGAGAAGAGTGAGTGTGAAGGTGAGAGAAGAGTGGGGTGTGAAGGTGAGAGAAGAGTGAGTTGTGAAGGTGAGAGAAGAGTGGGTTGTGAAGGTGAGAAAAGAGTGGGTTGTGAAGATGAGAGAAGAGTGGGTTGTGAAGGTGAGAGAAGAGTGGGTTGTGAAGGTGAGAGAAGAGTGGGTTGTGAAGGTGAGAGAAGAGTGGGTTGTGAAGGTGAGAGAAGAGTGAGCTGTGAAGGGGAGAGAAGAGTGGGTTGTGAAGGTGAGAGAAGAGTGGGTTGTGAAGGTGATAGAAGAGTGGGTTGTGAAGGTGAGAGAAGAGTGAGTTGTGAAGGTGAGAGAAGAGTGAGTTGTGAAGGGGAGAGAAGAGTGGGTTGTGAAGGTGAGAGAAGAGTGGGTTGTGAAGGTGATAGAAGAGTGGGTTGTGAAGATGATAGAAGAGTGGGTTGTGAAGGTGAGAGAAGAGTGAGTTGTGAAGGTGAGAGAAGAGTGAGTTGTGAAGGTGAGAGAAGAGTGAGTTGTGAAGGGGAGAGAAGAGTGGGTTGTGAAGGTGAGAGAAGAGTTGGTTGTGAAGGTGATAGAAGAGTGGGTTGTGAAGGTGAGAGAAGAGTGGGTTGTGAAGGTGATAGAAGAGTGGGTTGTGAAGGTGAGAGAAGAGTGGGTTGTGAAGGTGAGAGAAGAGTGGGTTGTGAAGGTGAGAGAAGAGTTGGTTGTGAAGGTGAGAGAAGAGTGGGTTGTGAAGGTGAGAGAAGAGTGGGTTGTGAAGGTGAGAGAAGAGTGGGTTGTGAAGGTGAGAGAAGAGTTGGTTGTGAAGGTGAGAGAAGAGTGGGTTGTGAAGGTGAGAGAAGAGTTGGTTGTGAAGGTGAGAGAAGAGTGGGTTGTGAAGGTGAGAGAAGAGTTGGTTGTGAAGGTGAGAGAAGAGTGGGTTGTGAAGGTGAGAGAAGAGTGGGTTGTGAAGGTGAGAGAAGAGTGGGTTGTGAAGGTGAGAGAAGAGTTGGTTGTGAAGGTGAGAGAAGAGTGGGTTGTGAAGGTGAGAGAAGAGTGGGTTGTGAAGGTGATAGAAGAGTGGGTTGTGAAGGTGAGAGAAGAGTGGGTTGTGAAGGTGAGAGAAGAGTGGGTTGTGAAGGTGATAGAAGAGTGGGTTGTGAAGGTGAGAGAAGAGTGGGTTGTGAAGGTGAGAGAAGAGTGGGAGTAAGTTCAAGGTGTGGGCCGAAGTCGAGGGTAAATCACAAGGCTGATCACACTCGAAATATAGCAGAAAAGAGGATAAAATTTCATCCAACTTGAAGTGTATCAGACCACACATGATGGAGCTTCAAGGAGCGCAGCTAATACTTTACGTTAGCTTCTCATCACTGTTACTTCACTGTATAAATCATGAAACTTCCCAATAACCAGATATAGCAGCTGTCACCAGAGGGCAACACTACCCATATTTTGTACCCAGTTTCCTTTCATACCATGTGACGTAAATTTCAAGGCAGCCTAGCAAGACTTTCTACATGTACAGCAGTGAAACAAATTACTGTAAGCTCATAAAGGTGTTTAACTGTTAAGTTCCTAACCAGATGAAAACTAAAGCAGGGACAGACTGGTTGACCAGGCAATCAACAGGGAAGCCTGGTCCCAGGCCGGGCCTCCCTGTAGGAACTCTCCAGAAAAGCCACAGGTAAATTGTTTGTTTATAGAGAGTGGAAGGTTGTAAGTGTCAATACTGTGAGAGCAATAATCTAAGGTACCAACGGAGAACACAATACACTAGAGGATGGCTTAAATACATCCAATTATAAAACATGAAAAAACACTAGAAATAAACCTGTTTTGTGTCACACTGTTAATTAAGCAAACTGGTGCTACAATTGAATTTTATAGGAAAATTGAGCTAAGTTATATAATTTCATTTCAAGAAATCAACCATAACACTTTTTACAGTGATTTAAATGCATATTTTTGCTAATTTTAAAGGGAATGTTAAACCTTAATTAATATATTGCCAATAGCTTTACCTATGCCTTTAATACTTGTAATGACCTTAAGGTCGTATAACACTGTGAATAAATTATAGTTATTAAGAGTGCCCGAAGCATCATCTAAGAACAGATAATAGGTAACAGGTATAGTCACTTTGTTACAGTTTTACATATTTATTACTCCTGAAGCCTCAGTACAATACTTCCTCCTTCTCCCCCCCCCCCCCAAAAAAAAAAAATGGGTACTAAAACTGGTAAACAGCTCCACTACCAATAAACTTTCTCGAGTTTCTTCTTACAACGCTGTATGGTTCTTGTAGAATAATGACAAAAATCTCTTTAAACCATTAACTTATTATTAAGACAGAGGATACTTCATAAACTACACTCAAGTGTCTTCAAGAAAGGTATGTAGATAAATGGTTCAGAGAATGGACAAGTTGATAAGTCAGACACGTGTGCAACACCTGGGTATCTTTACTGAGGAAACGTTTCCACAACAAAGATACCCAAGTGTTGAACATGTGTCTAATTTATCAACTTAAAGAAAGATCTTGACAAGAACCTTTTAATAATCTCTCTGAGTTTACAATGATTATGAACCAATGTGGCGAATCTTTCAAGGAAGGCAGCAATATGTGGCGAATCTTTCAAGGAAAGCAGCAATAAGTGGCGAATTTTTCAAGGAAGGCAGCAATATGTGGCGAATCTTTCAAGGAAGGCAGCAATATGTGGCGAATCTTTCAAGGAAGGCAGCAATATGTAGCGAATCTTTCAAGGAAAGTAGCAATATGTGGCGAATCTTTCAAGGAAGGCAGCAATATGTAGCGAATCTTTCAAGGAAGGCAGCAATATGTGGCGAATCTTTCAAGGAAGGCAGCAATATGTAGCGAATCTTTCAAGGAAGGCAGCAATATGTGGCGAATCTTTCAAGGAAGGCAGCAATATGTAGCGAATCTTTCAAGGAAAGTAGCAATATGTGGCGAATCTTTCAAGGAAAGCAGCAATATGTGGCGAATCTTTCAAGGAAAGCAGCAATATGTGGCGAATCTTTCAAGGAAGGCAGCAATAAGTGGCGAATCTTTCAAGGAAGGCAGCAATATGTGGCGAATCTTTCAAGGAAGGCAGCAATAAGTGGCGAATCTTTCAAGGAAGGCAGCAATATGTGGCGAATCTTTCAAGGAAGGCAGCAATATGTGGCGAATCTTTCAAGGAAGGCAGCAATATGTAGCGAATCTTTCAAGGAAGGCAGCAATATGTGGCGAATCTTTCAAGGAAGGCAGCAATATGTGGCGAATCTTTCAAGGAAAGTAGCAATATGTGGCGAATCTTTCAAGGAAAGCAGCAATATGTGGCGAATCTTTCAAGGAAAGCAGCAATATGTGGCGAATCTTTCAAGGAAAGCAGCAATATGTGGCGAATCTTTCAAGAAAAGCAGCAATATGTGGCGAATCTTTCAAGAAAAGCAGCAATATGTGGCGAATCTTTCAAGGATTATATTTTGCTACCGATGTGGCTAATTTGTTGTGCACCCCATATCCATCCTGTGGACGGTAGCGAAAGAGAACATGGATACACAAAAGGCCTAGGAACTACGCCCCAAAAGGGTTAGCAGGAACACATCTAGATTAATATCTACAGTTCACTAATCTGTTACCGGAAAATTTAGGAAATTTGCTTAGGAAGGCGAGTGTTTCAAGAAAGGCAGCCAAGACACTCACGGCACTAAAATATATCTCATACGTTTCCCACAGTAGAGACTACATGTTTACACCTATCTGGGCAAGATAGAAGACCTGGCAAGAAGGATCATCTCTCGGCTTGATCCAACGTGGCTAAACCTGTGTTTTCATGAAGACCTCAACACCGGTCAGATATCAGTAGTCTTACTGTTTTGTATAGCAACAATGTACCCAGAGTGCTCATTACACCACAAGATGGGCAACAATCAGCAGCTTCACTCTGGCTGTGCCTTTCTTAAGGACATTATTCCAGTAATCAATCATTTCATAAATGAATTCCATTAAGAACAGTTTTCCCTCACGACATATGGACATTAGGGTACTCCAATCAAATGAGCATATTAATACTTGTGTTTACAGCTATCGTCAACTTAGTTGCAGCTTCATCCTGATCCTTAAATGAAGGTAGATTAATATTAAATGACGCACAAACCAATAAATTAAATATAATGAAGATAGTGCGGTGCCAGGCTTAAAACATGAGGTGAGGCACGATAACACCTCTCAACTTGTAAATCAATGTGCCTTCTCTTAACAGAGAGAGAGAGAGAGAGAGAGAGAGAGAGAGAGAGAGAGAGAGAGAGAGAGAGAGAGAGAGAGAGAGAGAGAGAGAGAGAGAGAGAGAGAGAGAGACTGCGTATCCAACATTTACATACTTCCAGCAGGTGCTGGAATTACTTACACACAAGACTTTAGTGTTATCTTATACAAGAAATAAGACTCCAGCAGGTACTGGAGTTTTCGCTGACGGACCCATCGTAGACGCAAACTCCCTCTTTGTCTTATTACGCAATCTTCGATTATATTTCCTTTAGTACTCCTCACCAGCCTTACTACCTCTACCTCTGTTATAATCTCCTCCCTCGCTAGTCTCAGGTCAAGCATATTAAACAGTTACCACACCCTACCCTGCAGCACTGTATGACTCTTGTGAGTTCAGCACTTCGTTTGATTATAATAATGCACTTGGACTTGACTCACAACAGTCAGACAACACACTTATATCAATAATTACTGTTAGGTAGGCAAGGGTATAAGGAAACTTGTCCAAATGTTTTTTTCCGTGCCAGGTAATCGAACCCAAGACCTTGTGATAGCAAGTCGAATGTTGTCAGTAGAAAGGGAAGAAAAGGGGTACGAAACGTAAGAAGAGAGGGGAAGAAATAAAGATAATTGGGAAGACTGTATATCAGGCATGAAGGGTCAGTGGAGAGCAGCACTTAACTGAAGAGGAGCCTTGGTGCAGGTGGGGAATGGGAGGAGTGGGGAGGTGTAGGGGAGAATATTAGGGAAAGGGAAAGGATGAGGAATAGAGGGAGAAGTTATAAAAAAGGAGGGAGAGGAAGGGAAGGGATGGTAGGGTTGGGGAGGTTACCCGTAGGTTACCTGTAGTAGCTTCCGGTCACCGTCCACGCGGCCCGGTGCCAGACTAGGCCTCCTGACTGCTGGCCTGATCAATCAGGCTTTCGGTGGCCGCTACCCACAATCCAATGTATGCACCACAACCTGGCAGATCAGGAACTGATTTGGGGAATTTATCAAGTTTTCTCTTGAAGAGAGCAAGGGATTTCTTAGTAATTACCCATATGCATGAAGGGAGTGATTTTGGTGTACAGATTTTGGACCATTCCTGAAGAATCTTCCAGGTGCAGATTATCATGTATTCTTCTCACCTACTCTCTAAGGAGTACAGCTAAGAGGGCCTTCAGACGTTCCTAGTAACTTCAGTTACTGAGTGTATGCGAACTGTAAAGGTTCTCTGTACGTTTTCCAGTTTTGCAATTTCGCTTCCCTTGAAGGGGGACGTTAATTATACAGTAATATTCCAACCTAGAGGACATGACTGACCTGAATTGTATCATCAATGGTTTCACATCTCTTGTTCTGAAAGTTCTTGCAATTGTGATAAACTGTTGTGTTCCTTGAAGGTGAGATCTGACATTATTACTCCCGGGTCTCTCACGTTAGACTTAACGCTCCATTGATGGGTTTGAGTTTATCTTGTACTTTGATCTTTTTGCTTCCTCTCTTCTGTAACGTAGTAATTAAAATTTGGGCTCATTAAACATCTACTGTTGTCAGTGGCCCACTTGAAAACTTGGTTTATATCAGCTTGGACGCTCACTGTGTTAATGGATGTCAGTTTCATACAAATTCTAATATGTTCTGCATAAGATAATACAATGCTATGGTTTATGTCCTTGCCCATGTCAATTATTAGAATGGGAAGGCGAGGCGAGGCTAGTACTGTACATAAGGGAGCAAAATTTTTCACTTCAGCAACCCGTGATTTCACATGGTTCACTCCTCCCCAGACCAGTCCTATCCAGAGAAATGGTCTGTTAGAAAGTTAAATATCAATCTGCCCACATTTTTCAGGGAGGGAGAGAGGGGAGGAGGGAGAGAGGGAGGGAGAGAGGGGAGGAGGGAGAGAGGGAGGAAGGGATGGATGGTGGTAGGAAGGGAGGGTGTCAGGGAAGAAGGGTGGTAGGGATGGAGGGTGGGAGGGAGGGGTGGCAAGTTCTCCCACAACATAAGTGTGGGCGGGGATGCAACAATTTAACACGTGGGAGAGCGCGTGGGGACGAACCATGTTTAAGAGCAGGGAGGAGGAAGGGGAGAGGGGGAGATGGAGGGGAGGGAAAACATTGGGGAAAGGGAATGGGGCACGTGGTGGCGCGCGTGAGAGACAGGAGAGAGGGGGAGGGAAGGAGGGAGGGGGAAATGCGCTCGTGGTAACCCTCGCCTGACAGGTGCAGAGAGTAGGTAGTGGAGAAGGGAGGGGCGAAGGAGAGATGTCAGGGAGGGGGGAAGGAGAGATGTGGGGGAGGGGGAGGATATGGGTGGGGGAAGGGATGCAGAAGGGTGGGGGACTGAGAGAGGAAAATTTTCTAATTATGTAATTTATAAAGGTGGAGGACGCATGAAAGGGATAAAGATGGGAGGAGGGAAGATGATACAAGGAAGGGCGAGTGGGAGGGCGAGTGGGAGGGCGAGTGGGAGGGCGAGTGGGAGGGCGTCATCGACACATGCTCGTCAACAGGTGCGAAACGTCAAGAGGTGTGAGACGCCATTAACACCTGCTCATCAACAGGTGTGACGTCATCAAAACCTGCTCATCAACAGGTGTGACGCCATTAACACCTGCTCATCAACAGGTGTGACGTCATCAATACCTGCTCATCAACAGGTGTGACGTCATCAACACCTGCTCATCAACAGGTGTGACGTCATCAACACCTCCTCATCAACAGGTGTGACGTCATCAACACCTGCTCATCAACAGGTGTGACGTCATCAACACCTCCTCATCAACAGGTGGGAAGGAAACAAGGTGCAAAATAACAGATGCAGAACAGAAGGAGAACAAATGTAAGAGAACAGGTGTAACATGAAATATAAATGAACTTTAACACGCAAGTGCAGAAGAAATGGCGCAACAGGTGCAGGAAAACAGATGCAGGAGAAATGGTGCAAGAAAACAGGTGCAGAACAAGAGAACAGATACAGGAGAGCAAGTGCAGGAGAACAGGTGTAGGGGAACAGGTACAGAACAGGTGGAGAAGAGATATAGAACAGGTGCACGAGAATAGGCGCAAGAGAACAGGTGTAAAACAGGGGAACAGGTGAGATAATAAGTGCAGAACAGGTACATAACGGGTGGAGAACAAGTGCAAGTGAACAGGTGCAAGAGAACAGATGCACGAGAACAGGTGCACGAGAACAGGTGCATGAAAACAGGTGCACGAGAACAGGCGCAAGAGGAGAGGTACATGAGAACAGGTGCACGAGAACATGTGCAAGAGAACAGATGCAGAAGTACAAGTGCAAGAGAACTGGTGAAGAACAGAACAGATGCAGGAGAACAAGTGCAAGAGAACAGGTCCAAGAGAACATGTGTAAAAGAATAGGTGCATGAGAACAAATGCATGAGACAACAGGTGCAAGAGAACATGTGTAAAAGAATAGGTGCATGAGAACAGATGTATGAGACAACAGGTGCGGAAGAACATACCATAGGTGTAATATATACAAGAGGTGCAAGAGAACATACAACAGGTGTAGTATATACAACATCTGCAGTATAGACAACAGGTGCAGTATATACAAGTGCAGTATATACAGCAGGTGTAGTATATACAACAGGTGCAGTATATACAACAGGTGCAGTATATACAACAGGTGCAGTATGTACAACAGGTGTAGTATATACAACAGGTGCAGTATATACAACAGGTGCAGTATGCACAACAGGTGTAGTATATACAACAGGTGTAGTTTATACAAGAGGTGCAGTATATACAACAGGTGCAGTATAGACAACAGGTGCAGTATATACAAGTGCAGTATATACAATAGGTGTATTATATACAACAGGTGTAGTATATACAACAGGTGCAGTATATACAACAGGTGTAGTATATACAACAGGTGTAGTTTATACAACAGGTGCAGTATATACAACAGGTGCAGTATATACAACAGGTGCAGTATATACAACATCTGCAGTATGGACAACAGGTGCATTATATACAAGTGCAGTATATACAACAGGTGTAGTATATACAACAGGTGCAATATATACAACAGGTGCAGTATATACAACAGGTGCAGTATATACAACAGGTGCAGTATATACAACAGGTGCAGTATATACAACAAATGCAGGATATACAACAGGTGCAGTATATACAACAGGTGTAGTATATACAACAGGTGTAGTATATACAACAGGTGCAGTATATACAACAAGTGCAGTATATACAACAAGTGTAGTATATACAACAGGTGCAGTATATACAACAGGTGCAGTATATACAACAGGTGCAGTATATACAACAGGTGTATATACAACAGGTGTAGTATATACAACAGGAGCAGTATATACAACAGGTGTAGTATATACAACAGGTGCAGTATATACAACAGGTGCAGTATATACAACAGGTGTAGTATATAGAAGTGTAGTATATACAACAGGTGCAGTATATACAATAGGTGTAGTATATACAACAGGTACAGTATATACAATAGGTGTAGTATATACAACAGGTGTATTATATACAACAGGTGCAGTGTACACAACAGGTGTAGTATATACAACAAGTGCAGTATATACAACAGGTGTAGTATATACAACAGGTGTAGTATATACAACAGATGCAGTATATACAACAGGTGCAGTATATAAAACAGGTGTGGTATATACATATGTAGTATATACAACAGGTGCAGTATATACAATAGGTGTAGGATATACAACAGGTGTAGTATATACAACAGGTGCAGTATACACAACAGGTGTAGTATATACAACAGGTGCAGTATATACAACAGGTGCATTATATACAACAGGTGCAGTATATACAACAGGTTTAGTATATACAACAGGTTTAGTATATACAACAGGTGCAGTATATACAACAGGTGCAGTATATACAACAGGTGCAGTATATATAACAGGTGCAGTATATACAACAGGTGCAGTATATACAACAGGTGCAGTATATACAACAGGTGCAGTACATTTAGCAGGTGCAGTATATACAACAGGTGCAGTATATATTACAGGTGCAGTATATACAACAGGTGCAGTACATATAACAGGTGCAGTATATACAACAGGTGCAGTATATATAACAGGTGCAGTGTATACAACAGGTGCAGTATATACAACAGGCGAAGTATATATAACGGGTGCAGTATATACAACAGGTGCAGTATACATAAAAGGTGCAGTATATACAACAGGTGCAGTATATATAACAGGTGCAGTATATACAACAGGTGCAGTATATATATAAGAGGTGCAGTATATACAACAGGTACAGTATATATAACAGGTGCAGTATATACAACAGGTGCAGTATATACAACAGGTGCAGTATATACAACAGATGCAGTATATACAACAGGTGCAGTATATACAACAGGTGCAGTATATAGAACAGGTGCAGTATATACAACAGGTGCAGTATATACAACAGGTGCAGTATATACAACAGGTGCAGTATATACAACAGGTACAGTATATACAACAGGTGCAGTATATACAACAGGTGCAGTATATACAACAGGTGCAGTATATACAACAGGTGCAGTATATACAACAGGTGCAGTATATACAACAGGTGCAGTATATACAACAGGTACAGTATATACAACAGGTACAGTATATACAACAGGTGCAGTATATACAACAGGTGCAGTATATACAACAGGTGCAGTATATACAACAGGTACAGTATATACAACAGGTACAGTATATACAACAGGTGCAGTATATACAACAGGTACAGTATATACAACAGGTACAGTATATACAACAGGTGCAGTATATACAACAGGTGCAGTATATACAACAGGTGCAGTATATACAACAGGTGCAGTATATACAACAGGTGCAGTATATACAACAGGTACAGTATATACAACAGGTACAGTATATACAACAGGTGCAGTATATACAACAGGTGCAGTATATACAACAGGTGCAGTATATACAACAGGTACAGTATATACAACAGGTACAGTATATACAACAGGTGCAGTATATACAACAGGTACAGTATATACAACAGGTGCAGTATATACAACAGGTGCATAAAATCATACAACAAACAAAAGAGAAAGTTTAAAAAAAAAGTGCACAATGGAAAGTCTATTGCCCCCACAATAAAGATTTATGTTCGAATATGTGTGATGACACCAGCCAGATCGGAGGGGGAGGCTGAGAGGTGGGGGCGATAGTGCCCAGCTCTCTTGCGTGGGGGGGGGAGACACGAACATCCTCCAGAGACAAAGAGAGCTGGGGAAGGAGCAAGAGATAGGATGGATGGGGGGATTAGGAGGAGGTGGAGGGGAGGGGTGGAGTAGGAAGGGAAGGAGGGAATAGGAATGGGAAGAGGAGGAGAAGAAGGAGGAGGAAGAGAAGGAGGGGAAAGAGGAAGAGAAGGAGGGGAAGGAGGAGGAGAGGAAAAATAGTGTTTGCAAGCTGATTGGGAGGCGGAGGAAGGGGGTAGGGAGTGAACGTCAACACGTGGTTGGGCGGCGTACGTACAGCATAATACGCGCCTCGGAGACGGTGGGGGAAGGAAGGGGAGGGGGAGGGAGGGAGGTTGGAAATGGGAGGGGAGAGGACAATAGGGTTAGAGGCGTGACCAGGGGCAGGGCACCTTGGGAGGTGGGGGAGAGTAACAGGTGCACGGGACGGGGGAAGGAAGCTGCCGCCCTCTGCTGGTGCTGCTCTCATTCTTATCTCGCGGAGGCTGGGAGAGATGCCCACAATAGGGGGTACTTTACGTGGTACTGTTACCCATGATGTGGTGCTTCACGTGGTACTCTTACCCATGAAGCGGTGCTACACGTGGTACTCTTACCCATGATGGGGTGCTACACGTAGTACTTACCCATGATAGAGCGTTACACTTGGTACCGTTACCCACGATGGAGTTTCATGTGGTACTGCTACCCATGATGAGGTGTTTCATGTGGTACTGCTACCCATGATGAGGTGTTTCATGTGGTACTGCTACCCATGATGAGGTGTTTCATGTGGTACTGCTACCCATGATGAGGTGTTTCATGTGGTACTGCTACCCATGAGAGGGTGTTTCATGTGGTACTGCTACCCATGATAGGGTGTTTCATGTGGTACTGCTACCCATGATGGGGTGCTACACTTGGTAACATTACCCGTGATGGGATGCTGCATGTGGTACTTACTACCAACCCAGGTAAAAGTAAAAGGAAAAGGAATATTAAAATATTAAAAACAAAGGCAAATATCAAACTTAAGTACCCATATATTCCCACCATCAACAGCCTCCCATCAAGCATTAGGGGAACTGCCAATAAACCCCTGGCTGCCTTCAAGAGAGAGCTGGACAGATACCTAAAGTCAGTGCCGGATCAGCCGGGCTGTGGCTCGTACGTTGGACTGCGTGCGGCCTGCAGTAACAGCCTGGTTGATCAGGCCCTGATCCACCGGGAGGCCTGGTCATGGACTGGGCCGAGGGGGCGTTGATCCCCGGAATAACCTCCAGGTAATCAATACCAGATACATGTGTGAATAATATTTACAGTATGTACAATAAACTTAACAGATTTCATACTTGTGAGTAATGTCAGAAGAGAATAAAAATGAGTATGCTTACTGTCAGTGGTTCAAATACCCACTCAGCACGTGTTAATCATCTAGAAGCTAGTGAGAGACTGACCCCCAGACCTGGGTGTAAGTATAACAATCAAATAGCCTGGAGTTCAGCACTGATTGGTAGACATTTATAACTGATAATTCATCATCGGTATAGGCTTATACGCTACCGCGGTAGCAGGGGCCCGACACCTACAACAGCAATAAACAATCAGGCGTTTTAGCTGATTATGAAGTGATAACAAAATGTGAAGTTGTGTAATGCACGCCAAATGAAAATGACGTACTCGGTGTATGCCCTGACCCCAGAGCACTGATACAGTTAGTTGGATGTAACAGCATCCCTCAGACGGGTAGTGTCACCATGGCACAAATCAAGGAAACTGGATAAAGTTATCACTTTTCTTCTTTAAACATCTTACCCACCCGGCAGTGTTCGAGGAAATTAATTGGAAAATTGAAAGACAGACTTGCCCTTAGGTTACCTTAAGGGCAAGTCATTGTCACAAAGAGAGTTGGACAGCAGATAGCAAGGCTAACGTAAGTCACTTGTGGACTGTAGCTACGTGTCTCCTCACTCACAACAAACCTTACTTCTTAACTACATTTCTACCCCATGATGGAACCACTGCAAATTGTAGTATTAATCTTGGTAGGGGTGTTGCACACACTACCAGGCCATCTGGAGCATGAAAAAAAACAAGTGTATATGTGTGTGTGTGTGTGTGTGTGTGTGTGTGTGTGTGTGTGTGTGTGTGTGTGTGTGTGTGTGTGTGTGTGTGTGTGTGTGTGTGTGTGTGCGCGTGTATGATTCCAGGGGTCGAGTTATAGCTCCTGGCTATGGGTCACTCTCCTCCATGAGCTTTATTAAATTTCGTCTTAAAACTATGTATGGTTCCTGCCTCCACCACGTCACTTTCCAGACTATTCCACTTCCTTACAACTCTATGACTAAAGAAATACTTCCTAAGATCCCTATGACTCGTCTCAGTCTTCAACTTCCAACTGTGACCCCTCGTTTCTGTGTTCCATCTCTGGAACACCCTGTCTTTGTCCACCTTGTCAATCCCTCGCAGTATTTTATATGTCGTTATCATGTCTCCCCTAACCCTCCTATCCTCCAGTTTCGTCAGGCCGATTTTCCTTAACCTTTCTTTGTAGGACATTTTCCTTAGCTCTGGGACTACTCTTGTTCCAAACTTTTGCACTTTCTCTAATTTCCTGACGTGTTTGATCAGGGTTCCAAACTGGTGCTGCACACTCCAATATAGGCCTGGACGATTTCTGAGGCATCGGAACGCTATTCTCAGGTTTGCCAGGCGTCCATATGCTGCAGCAGTTATCTGGTTGATGTGCGCCTCAGGAGATATGCTCGGTATGAGCATATCTCCGGTGTGTGTGTGTACTCACCTAGTTGTGGTTGCAGGGGTCGAGTCATAGCTCCTGGCCCCGCCTCTTCACTGGCCTCTACTGGGTCACTCTCCCTGCACCATGAGCTTTATCATACCTCTGCTTAAAGCTATGAATGGATCCTGCCTCCACTACATCGCTTCCCAAACTATTCCACTTCCTGACTACTCTGTGACTGAAGAAACACTTCCTAACATCCCTGTGATTCATCTGTGTCTTCAGTTTCCAACTGTGTCCCCTTGTTGCTGTGTCCCATCTCTGGAACATTCTGTCTCTGTTCCCTATGTCAATTCCTCTCAGTATTTTATATGTCGTTATCATGTCCCTCCTATCTCTCCTGTCATCCAGTGTCGTCAAGTCGATTTCCCTCAACCTCTCCTCGTAAGACATACCCCTTAGCTCTGGGACTAGTCTTGTTGCAAACCTTTGCACTTTCTCTAGTTTCTTTACGTGCTTGGCTAGATGTGGGTTCCAAACTGGAGCTGCATACTCCAATATGGGCCTAACGTACACAGTGTACAGGGTCCTGAATGATTCCTTATTAAGATGCCGGAATGCTGTTCTTAGGTTTGCTAGGCGCCCATATGCTGCAGCAGTTATTTGGTTGATGTGCGCCTCAGGAGATGTGCCTGGTGTTATACTCACCCGAAGATCTTTTTCCTTGAGTGAAGTTTGTAGTCTCTGGCTCCCTAGACTGTACTCCGTCTGCGGTCTTCTCTGCCCTTTCCCAATTTTCATGACTTTGCACTTGGTGGGGTTGAACTCCAGCAGCCAATTGCTGGACCAGGCCTGCAGCCTGCCCAGATCCCTTTGTAGTTCTTCCTGGTCCTCGTCCGATTGAATTCTTCTCATCAACTTCACATCATCTGCAAACAGGGACATTTCGGAGTCTATTCCTTCCGTCATGTCGTTCACAAATGCCAGAAACAGCACCGGTCCTAGGACTGACCCCTGTGGAACCCCACTCGTCACAGGCGCCCACTCTGACACCTCGCCTCGTACCATGACCCGCTGCTGTCCTCCTGACAGGTATTTCCTGATCCATTGTAGTGCCTTCCCTGTTATCCCTGCCTGGTCCTCCAGTTTTTGCACTAATCTGTTCTTACAGTCCTTGAAAATTCAACCTACCCACCCCTCTCTCTCTTGTCTTACTGCTGTCACCCTGCCATAGAACTGTGTGTGTGTGTGTGTGTGTGTGTGTGTGTGTGTGTGTGTGTGTGTGTGTGTGTGTGTGTGTGTGTGTGTACAAGAATAAAGAGTCAACCCATCCTTGTCTTTCTTCAACGAGTTCCGTTATTTCGTCATAGAACTCTAGTAGGCTATTGAGGCAAGACTTACCCTCACTGAATTTCTGTAGGCTTTCTGTAAAAAAATTCCATCTCTCTAGCTGTTCAACCAGTCTTTTGCTGATTATCTTTTCCAGTACTTTGAACAGCACACATGTCAATGATATTGACCTAGAATTCAGCGTCTCTTATCTGCCCCCTACTTGTTTACTGAGATCATGGTTACAGTTTTCTAGCTGTGTGGTACGTTTCCTGTCTCCAGAGATACGATTCAAATCATTGCTATAGGTTCACACTAGAGATGTATCGGATATCCGCATCTGCGGAACATCCGCACAATTTCTTTCATCTGCATCCGCATCCACATTTCACTGTAAACAGATATCCACATATGCACTCGCATCCACAAAATAAGTAAGACATCCTCATACACATCATCATCCACGGACATGTAAATTTTCATATTCGATACATCTCTACTGCCAAGTAGAGATGTATCGGATATCCGCACCCGTGGAACATCCGCACAATTTCTTACATCCACATCCACATCTGCATTTTACTGTGAACACATCCGCATATGCATCCGCAAAATAAGTAAGACACCCTCATACGCATCCACATCCGCAGATATGTAAATTTTCACATCCGATACATCTCTAGTTCACACAGTTCTTTCGTTCCTTCTTTCAGTATTCGTGGTGATATGCCATCATGCCCCATAGCTTTCAACATATCTAACTCTTTTAGTATATTCATTTACTGCTTTCTTTGACTAGTAATGGGAACAATTCTATTATTTACCTAAGTGCTGGAGATAATGATTTTGAGAAAGGTAAAAGTGAGGACCTGCTTGCCAGGTATACGACGATGTGAAAAATTAGATAGAACGAAAGGAGGGGTCACTGTCATATATAGTACTCTGTTATACAAAGAGGTTGGCAACAAGTGACTTAGGGTAACTGGTAAGACAATTACTGCAAGGAAAATGTAATATTATTCACTGAGAACCGAGCTCTCTCGTGACAAGACTGACGTATGACAGGGATGGGGTGTATTTACCGAGGTCAAGGGCAGCAGCGTGAGTTAATTCAGTCGATTTGGCTTTAATATGACAATATTTGAAGTATGAGAGCATGTGGGATAAAAAGAAATTGCTATGGATTTTAAGAATAGCAGTTCTCAAGACAAAAAAGTAAATATTTAAAAAAATAGTAATAGCAAAAAAATAGTGGAAAGGCAAAGATAAAAAGGGACAAAATACGGAAAAACATTTTTCGTACGTATTATACAAACACCCGCAGCACCAGAAAATGATTACATGTGCAGGAAATGTCACCATTTTTTCAATAACTAAGACATTGTTTAATCTGAAGATTCGGGACATGCCTTCCAAGTACTACATTCAAGGATTAAAATTATTCCACTTTTATAGATATAATAGGAAAGAGTGATGTGACATTATATGTCCAAGAAAGCTTTGAACTGTTATTTGAAAACAGACATAAAGACTAAAGGAACTTACGCATAATATGAAAAGTTCATTTACGAGTTATACAGACCCAGTAATTTTAACCTAGTTGACTGAAACTGCTTCACTGGAAATCTGGAGTCCAATGACTTGCTAGAGGTTGTCCAGGAGTGCACATTCAAAGCAATTTATAGTGGAATCAACTGAAGGAAATAATCTGTCAGACCTAGTTCTGGCAAAGAAAACCTTCTAAATAAAATAGAGATCATCGAAGAGCCTGACACAAGTAACCTTCGACCTATTACTGCCAGCAGTGCATGAAAACATTGTAAAAAAGATAATGCAGTAAAGATCCAAGATTGTCTGGAGGCAGATTACAATCGACTTAAGGAACATTTAGCTAATGCAGACTGGGATAACCTGAAAAATGGTTATATTCATCTCCAGTGATCACAACCCCAAACTGATGAACCTCTTGAATGGTCAGTGTGCATATGAGTGAGTCAGCACACTACAGTGGGAGATACTCACCAGAGACTTTCTATTCAAATCCCAACCAATACTCGAGTAAACTTTAAAAGGGAAGAAAAATCTGTATTTAATTCTTAGTAACCATCTCGCACACGTGTATGGATTATCCAAGATCCATAAACACAGCATACCCCTACGACCAAACACTGTTTCTCTTTCAACAACAATCTCTACATAGGGAGGGATATGGGTGGGTTCCCAACCAGAGGAGATAGTGTTGGTTTCATCAATATTATCTTCAGGAACATCATGTGGTTGCGATATAAGGATGAAATTCATATAATTATTCCTAAACGTTTTAACATCCAGAACCTACAAAGAAAGCTCAACTCAGTTGAACTGGCAGTCCAGTTTTCATTTTAAGAGAAAATCAATAAGAAGTTACCCTTCAAAATCATCCTCAAAAAAATTACGTCTACAAAAAATCCTACAACAGTCAAGACACTAAGCTTGAACGGAGCATCATTATCAGCTTTTCTTGAAAGCTTTTGCAGCCCTGAGTTTGTTGACGAGGAGTGCTCCTGCAGACAGAAAACCTTCACTAAGCTACACTTTACTTCCCTTTTCTTTAATGAATTTAAGAAACGAGCCCAATTCTCCACTTACTGACATCACTTCGAACAAAGTTACCGTCCTTCCAAACACCTTTGATATACCTCTGAAGAGTTTCGAGAGTTTCATTACTCTCGGAGCCCGGCCATGGGCCAGGCTCGTCTGGTTCTTGCCTGGTCAACCAGGCTGTTGCTGCTGGAGGCCCACTGCCCCACATATCCATCACAGCCTGGTTGATCTGGCGCCGGGTGAACATACTTGTCCAGTTTCCTGATGTCTTCTGGTAAGATGGTGAATAGTCTGGAACCCCGGATGTTACTGTTCCCACCGCACCCCTGCTCCTCACTGGGTTTATTTTGCACTTCCTCCCATATCTCTCACTCCAGTATGTTGTTATGGTAGTGTGCAGATTTGGGACCAGGCCCTCGAGTACTTTCCAGGTGCATATTACCATGTATCTCTCCTCTGCTCCAATGAGTACATGTTCAAGACTTCAAGGTATTCCCAGTAATTTAGGTGCTTTACTGGCTCAATGTGAGCCGTAAACGTTCTCTGTATTTGTTCCAGCTCTGATATTTCTCCTGCTTGAACGGGGTGTCAGCACTGAGCAATATTCTAAATGAGGGAGCACTAGTGATTTGAAGAATGTCACCATCGGCGTTATTTCCCATGTTTTGTTTTGAAAGATCTCAATACCCACCCCGTCATCTTCCTGGTTCCTGGCTGTCGTGATCTTTGTCGTGTTATGGTCTTTAAAAGAAAGGTCAGCTGACGTAATTATTCCCAGGTCTTTTACGTGTTCCTTTCGTTCTATTTAGTGACCCTCTTGAGTTTTGTATATAATGTTCCTTTTGAGTTCTTCATTCTTTCCATACCTAAGCAGCTGGAACTTATCACCACTGAACCCTGCTTATGTCTTCCTGTACTTTTTCAGTGTCCTCTACCGTAGTGACTTTCACGTTTATTTTAATGTCATCGGCAAATTATGATACAAAAGTGTGACGGGCGTTTTTATCTATGTCTGCTGTGAGGATGAGAAACAGCAGAGGTGCCAGGAGTGTGCCTTGGGGTACAGCGCTTTTTACCTCGCTAATGCTGCATCTTGCTCTGTTTACTACTACTTTTTTGTGTTGTGTGTGTTAGGAACCCGAAAATCCATCTGTCTACCTTCCTTATAATGCTATGATCGTATTATTCAAACGCCTTTGCAAAATCTGTGTAGATCACATTTGCGTTTTGGCCGTCTTCAAACGCCTCCGTAATTCTGCCATAATGTTTCAGCAGTTGTACTCACCTAGCTGAGGTTGCAGGGGTCGATTCCAAGCTCCTGGCCCCGCCTCTTCACTGGTCGCTCTGCCTGAACCGTGAGTTTTATCATACCTCTGCTTAAAGCTATGTATGGAACCTGCCTCCACTACTTCGGCTCTCAAACTATTCTACTTCCTGACTACTCTGTGGCTGAAGAAATACTTCCTAACATCCCTGTGATTCATCTGTGTCTTCAGCTTCCAACTGTGTCCCCTTGTTGCTGTGTCCCATCTCTGGAACATCCTGTCTGTCCACCTTGTCAATTCCTCTCAGTATTTTGTATGTCGTTATCATGTCCCCCCTATCTCTCCTGTCCTCCAATGTCGTCAGGTTGATTTCCCTTAACCAAAAATGATCGTCCTCCTCTAAAACCATGCTGGTTCGGGTTATGCTAGTTGTGCTGATCCATGAAATTAGTAATCTGCCGTCTCATCATTCTTTCGAAGATTTTTATGATGTGAGAAGTTAGGGCTACTGGTAAGTAATTTATAGCTTGTGCTCTACTACCTTCCTTATGCAAAGGAGCTATGGGATTTGTACTAATGTCAGTTAGTTGGTCTGCGCGACCATCAGCTGGAGTGAAAAATATTTCTGCATTTTTTACCTTGCTGTCATGTAGTGGGTTGCTGAACAGCAAAATAGCCCTGAATGTCTCCTGAACAGTTGAAGAAGGCAACAGTAGAGTCGCATTAACAGCAGCACATCCATCAAATACCTCACAAGGACCAAACTGGAGAATTTGAACAATGGGAGTTTCAATAATCCCCTGTGGAGGCTGTGACACGGAATATGTTGGGGAAACAGCATGAAACCTAGGAACACATCTATCCAAACACATCTCTACAACACCACCAGCCACATGATGAAATGGAATGACGCCAACAAACAATAATCCCTTACAGAGTCGCTACTCTTCATTTCAGACACACTGCACAGAGGTAGCTTCATCATCTCTAAAATATTATTACGAATTCTCCTTAAAACGATATATCCTACCATCAGCTGTCTACCTGGAAGGTATTCCGGGGATTAATGCCCCCGCGGCCCGGTGCACGACCAGACCTCCTGGTGGATCAGGGCCTGTTACTGCTGGCTGCACATAGTCCAACATACGAACCAAAGCCTGGCTGATCCGGCACCGACTTTAAGCATGTGTCCAGCTCCCTCCTAAAGGCAGCCAAGGGCCTACTGGTAATTCCCCATATGCATGGTGGGAGGCTGTTGAACAGTCTTGGGCCCTGGACACTTATGGTGTTTTCTCTTAATGTACCAATGGCTCCCCTACTTTTCAATGGGGACATTTTGCACAGCCTGCCCAGTCTTTTACTTTCGTAGAAAGCGATTTCTGTGTGCAGATTTGGGACCATTCCTTCTAGGATTTTCCAAGTGCAGATTATGATGTACCTCTCTCGCCAGCATTCCAGCGAGTACAAGTCAAGTACTTCCAAGCATTCCCAGTAGTTGAGGTGTTTGATTGAACTTATATGTGTAGTAAAGGTTCTTTGTACACTTTCTAGATCTGCAATTTCACCTGCTTTGAATGGAGATGCTAATGTACAGCAATATTCCAGCCTAGAGAGAACAAGTGATTTGAAAATGATCATCACTGGCTTGGTATCTCTTGTTTTGAACGTTCTCATTATCCAACCTATTATTTTCTTTGCAGTTGTGATCCTGGCACTGTTTTGATCCTTGAAAGTGAGAACCTCAGACATTACCTCTCCCAGGTCCCTCACATTATTTTTCCACTCTGTTGTATGATCAGAGTTTGTAGTATACTCAGTTCTAGTTATTATCTCCTCCAGTTTTCCAAAAAGGAGTAATTGGAATTTGTATTCATTGAACATCATATGGTTTTCCACTGCCCATTGGAAAACTTGGTTTATATCTTCTTGGAGGTTAACTGTGTCCTCAATAGATGACAGTCTCATGCAGATCCTAGTATCGTCTGCAAAGGTTGACACTGTGCTGTAGATTACATTTCTGTCTATATCTGATATGAGAATGAGGAACAGGACGGGGGCAAGTCCTGTGCCTTGTGGAACAGAGATTTTCACTATGGCAGCTTCCGTTTAACTCGGCTGACCACTACTCTTTGTGTTCGATTGGTCAGAAAGTTGAAGATCCATTTCCCCCACTTTGCCAGTTATTCCTTTTGCACATATTTTGTGCGCTATTACGCCATAATCGCACCTGTCAAAGCCTTTGCAAAGTCTGTGTATATTACATCTTTATTCTGTTTTTCTTCCAGTGCATCCAAGACCATATCATAGTGAAGCAGTAGTTGCGAGACGCAGGAGCGACCTGCTCTGAACCCATGTTGCCCTGGATTGTGCAGTTTCTGGGAATCCAAATGATTTGCAATCCTGCTTCTTAGCACTCTTTCAAAGATTTTTATGAAGTGGGATGTTAGAGCTAATGCTTTGCTGCCACCTTTATGTAGTGGGGCTATATCTGTTGTTTTCAGTGACTGTGCAATTTCACCCACGTCTAAGCTCCTTCTCCATAGTGTACTTAGGGCATGCAAAAGGGGTTTCTTGCAGTTCTTAATAAACACAGAGTTCCCATTACTAGATGTGGTATTTGCCTTATTTTTGGCATATGAAAAGAAATATTTCGAATTTCTTTCAATTTCACTAATCGCTTTTAGCTCCTCCTGGGTCATGTAAGAGTCCTTTAACTTAAGCTCGATACTTTCCACTTTCCTGGTCAGCGCTTCCTTTCGTGTATCAGATAATCTAGTGTTCTTGAGGAGCTCATTGATTCTTCATCATCTTCTGTAGAGGGAGCATCTTTCTCTCTCCAGTTTACTTCTCTTCTTTTGTCTTAGGGGACTATGCCTTGAACATACTTCAGTTGCCAGGAAGTTGATCCTTTCAAGGCACTGGTTTGGATCCATGTTATTTAAGATATCTTTCCAACATGCTTCATAAAAGACATGGTTCATATGGTTCCAGTTGATGTTCTTGTTGTTGAAGTTGTATTTGGTGAAGACACGTTCACAGCTACGTGCATTTGCTGATCAGGATCCCTGTGCATGTAAGGCTGAACTTCGATTAGATTGTGATTTGAATTAGTTGTTTTTGATACTGTTATGTTTCTTACCAGGTCCTCATTATTTGTGAAGATAAGGTCAAGTGTGTTTTCCAGTATTTTTGGCTCCACTATCTGCTGACTTAGTTTGTTCATCGCAGAGATTTAGTAGCTCATGTGTGTGTGATCTTTCATCTGGGCTGCCTCCAGGGATTGTGTCTATTATAGTATTTTGTATCCCTTCCATTTTGTATGCCGTAGGTTGAAATCACCAAGCAGTAAGATGTTTGGGAATGGAGCTGGAAGGCTTTCCAGACAGTAATCAATTGCCAGTAGCTGTTCCTTGAACTGTTGGGAGGTTGCATCTGGTGGCTTATATACAATCACGATGACTAGGTTTTGGTTCTCGATCTTTATTGTTAGAACTTCAACTCCTTTGTGGTGTTCAGCATCTCTACTACTACTACTACTACTGCTACTACATGGGCCACTGGTTTACTACAGTACTTAATGTTCTTATTTCCTTAACTTCACCATGATTGCTTCTTAACGTTTCTGTTCTATGTCCTTGTGTTGTCTGCATTGGCTAAAGTCTTAGCAAGTGAATCATAGCTGTAGTGAATATCTCACTTGTTGCTTTGTATTTTGTATTTATACTTATCATATTGTCGGCATTTATACCAATATTTACATATTAATGACTATGAAAGAATTAAAATTAATAAACTCACTGACAATACAAAAATACGTTAAGTAATGAATTCAAAGGAGGATGCTGTAGAATTGGAATTGATTTAGACAAATTCCCGTTGATCAGGCCCTGATCCACCGGGAGGCCTGGTAATGGACCAGGCCACGAGGGCGTTGATCCCCGGAATACCCTCCAGGTAGACTCCAGGTAGATAGGTCGCAGTTCACTGTGGAAACATGAAGTCACAGTCCTTAGGAATAAAAATAACTCTTGATATCTAGTGTAGAACTTTATCATAACGGATGTTATTACCATAGTATGAAGCATAAGTAGCAGAAATCCCAAGGTTAGTCTACAGAAAGTACTGGTCAAGGAGGTATTTGGCTATATCACGCGGGTATCTAGCTATATCACGCCGGTATCTGGCTATATCTCGCCAATATCTCGCTCTATCATGCCGTTATCTAGCTGTAACACACCGGTATGTAGCTATATCACGACGGTGTCTGGATATATCTCGCCAGAATCTCGCTATATCCTGCCGGTATCTAGCTATATCACGCCGGTATCTGGCCATATCCCGCAAGTGATCTGGATCTATCCCACCGGTATCTCGCTACATCCCGCCGCGGGTGCGTTGACACCCGGAATGCCCTCCAGGTAGACTCCAGGTAGGTAAACCATTAGGAAGACCTTATTAGGTTATGCAGTCAAGTTCTGGTCCGTATACTACAGGATGTTTAAGGAATCTTGGCCATGCAGACAGAGTGAGATCCACGAGTCTTGCACTCTCTTCAAAGACGTAGGATGAGGGGGAGAGAGGACACAGAATGAGGGGAGATATGATTGAAGTGTACAAGTGGAAAACAGGTATAAATATAGGAGATATTAATAAAGTGATGATTAAATCTAACAAGGAAAAACCTTCGAAACAATGGTTTCAAGTTAGATGAATGTAGATATAGAAATGATAGAGTAAAAGTACTGATTTAACAGATAAGTAGAACACTCTGACAAGTACAGCTACTGACACTAACACCTTGTGTTGCTTTAAAATTAGGTAACACAGATATGAGTGAGAAGGGTTAAGATTTGAAAAGGAGCTGCCTAGCATGGGTCAGAAAGCCAACTGCAGTGTTCGTCTCTTTTTTTTTTTTTTTTTTTTTTTTTTTTTTTTTTTGAGAGAGAGAGAGAGAGAGAGAGAGAGAGAGAGAGAGAGAGAGAGAGAGAGAGAGAGAGAGAGAGAGAGAGAGAGAGAGAGAGAGAGAGAGAGAGAGAGAGATGAGAAAGGGGAGGGCATGAACAGGTTGACAGGCGGGCAGTGAGAAAGACAGCAACAGAGGCTGTCAATGGAGGGACGGTTGGTCCACCTCAATACCTTAGCTCCGTCTCACAACTCAGCCACCAGTGGTTGGGTCTTGCCCGGTTCAATTTGGGCTCCCTTTGTGTGTGTGTGTGTGTGTGTGTGTGTGTGTGTGTGTGTGTGTGTGTGTGTGTGTGTGTGTGTGTGTGTGTGTGTGTGTGTGTGTGTGTGTGTATCTACCTACCTGGAGGGTGTTCCGGGGCTCAACGCCCCCGTGGTCCAGTACTTGACCAGGCCTCCCTGTGGATCAGGGCCTGATCAACCTGGCTGCTACTACTGGTCGCACGTTGTCCAATCCCGGCTTATCGGATACTGACTTGAGCTATCTGTCCAGTTCCGTCTTGAAGGCAGTCAGGGGTCTATTGGTAATTCCCCTCATGCCTGGTGGGAGGCTGTTGAACAGTCTTGGGCCCTGGACACTTATTGTGTTTTCTCTTAGTGTACTAAAGGAGCCCCTACTTTTCATTGGCGGTTTATTGCACCGTCAGCCCAGTCTTTTACTTCCATAGTGAGTAATTTCTGTGTGCAGATTTTGGACCAATCCCTCTAGGACTTTCCAAGGGTAGATTATGATGTATCTCTCTTTCCTGCACTGCATTAAGTACAAGTCAAGTGCTTCCAAGCGTTCCCAGTAGTTAAGGCGTTTGATGGAACTTATATGTGCAGTAAAGGTTCTTTGTACATTCTCTAGATCTGCAATTTCACCTGCTTGAATGGAGACGTTAGTGTACAGCAGTATTCCAGCCTAGAGAGAACAAGTGATTTAAAAAGGATCATCATTGGCCTGACACCCTTATTTTGAAGGTTTTCATTATCCATCTTATCATTTTCCTCGCAGATGTGATAGTGTATTGTTGTGATCCTTGAAGATGAGATCCTCTGACATTAACACTCCCAGGTCCTTCACACTGCTTTCCCACTCTATTGAATGATTAGAGTTAGTAGTATACTCAGTCCTAGTTATTATTTCCTCCAGTTTTCCATAACTTAATAGTTGAAAATTGTCCTCCTTGAACATCATATTGTTTTCCGTTGCCCACTGGAAAACTTGGTTTATATCTGCTTGGAGATTTACCGTTTCCTCAATGGATGACACACTCATGCAGAATCTAGTATCGACTGCAAAGGATGACACAGTGCTATGTTTACAACTCTGTCTATGTCTGATATGAGGATGAGGAACAGGAAGGGAGCGAGTACTGTGCCTTGTGGAACAAAGCTTTTCACTGTTGCAACGCCGACTTAACTCTGTTTACCACTACTTTTTGTGTTCGATAGGTTAAAAAGTTGAAGATCCATCTGCCCACTTTGCCGGTTATCCCTTTAGCCCGCATTTATGCGCTATTACACCATGGACTCACTTTTCATAGGCTTTTTGCAAAATCTGTGTATGCTATATCTGTATTCTGTTCGTCTTCCAGTGCATCCACGACCATATAGTGGCCAAGTAGTTCCGAGAGGCAGGATCGACCTGCTCTGAGCCCATGCTGCCCTAGATTGTGCAACTGCTGGGAATCCAAGTGATTTGCAGTCATGATTCTTAGAACTCTTTCAAAGATTTTTATGATGTGGGACATTAGAGCCATTGATCTACAGTTTTTAGCTACTGCTTTGCTGCCACCTTTATGGAGTAGGCTATATCCGTTGTTTCTAGTGAGGGAGCATAGACACGAGATTTCACCCGTGTCTATGTTCCCTCTCCATAGCATACTTAAGGCACATGAAAGTTTTTTTTTTTTGCAATTCTTAATGAACACGGAGTTCCACGAGTCTGAGCCTGGGGCTGGATGCATGGGCATGTTGTCAATGGCTTTTTCAAAGTCCAGTAAAGTTAGAGTTATGTCAGAAATCTGGCATACATTTAAATCACTTGGATTGTCGATTTTACACTTATTAAGCTAAGAGCTGTTACCTACTTCAGCTCATTTGAAAGCATTTTTATTGTTATGAGACATACAAGTAGGGAACAGGATGAAGTTGGAGCCATCTGTGGGCCAGCATTTTCATTTGATCAACTGACTTTATCTCGTTGACATCGTTATGCTGTACGAATGTGTTCCATACTCGAGTCATCCTGAGTATGTATGATCTCAGATGGAGTGATGTTCTGGAGAAGGGTACAGCCAGAGTGAAGTTGCTGCTTTCTGCCCGTCTTGTGACATAAAAGCTTGTTTCACGCTGTCCTCGAAGTGGATCCAAGTGTGGTATTTTGACAATATTGGCCTTGTACATAACAGTAAGGCCACCCACATCCCTCCTGTGTTGAAGGCTCTGCTGAAATGACAGATCTATCCAGGATGGGTCCAGGCGAGAGATGAGACGTCTTGCTCTGTTCTCTACTCTGTCAAGCAGTCGCAGATGAGATGGGGGGGCAGGCAAACCAAGAAAGTGGAGCATACTCAAGGTGTGAGCGTACTTGCGCCTCGTACAGGATCTTGCAACCCCTACTGTCAAGCAGATGCGAGATACGGCGAAGTGCTGTAAGCTTCCTGGCTGCCTTGTTTGCAGGATTCACAACATGGTTCTTCATGGTTAGTTTGGAGTCAAATTTCACCCCAAGGATATCAACTTCTTCTCCAGGTGCCAACACCCTCCCATTCATCCTTACTACTGCACCAGCATTACCATCATGGTGCCTAGAGACGATCATCATTTGCGTTTTCTCAGGTGCAAATGTTACTTGCCATCTATTTCCCCAAGCTGATATAGCTCTCAGCTGGTGATTGATGTAGCTTAGAGCAGCTGGCATTTTTTCTCTTGGATAAGTGAATGTCAGTGTACAGTCGTCTGCATATGCATGTGATTATGGGATGAGATGAAGAAGGTCGTTGAAGTAGACATTCCATAACAATGGACCCAGTACGCTACCTTGTGGAACACTTGCCCCAATAGGATGTCTTGCTGATTCCGTTCCATTGAGAACTACACTCAGAGATCTACCATGAAGGTAATCACTGAGGAGACATAGCGTAGAGCCTGCAATTCCCAGTGCTTGAAGTTTTCCTAAGAGGCCAGTTTACTTCTTCTCTTCTTTTATTCTTAGGGGAATATACCCTGAATATACTTCAGCTGCCAGAAACTTGATCCTTTCAAGGCACTGGTTTGGATCCATGTTATTTAAGATATCTTCCCATGTTTCAGTTAGGACATGGTTTCCCTGATCCCAGTTGATGTTCATGTTGTTGAAGATAAATTTGGTGAAGGCACCCTCGTAGCTGTATGCATTCTGCTGATCAGGATCCCTATGAGTGTAAGTCTGGACTTCGATGAAATTGTGATCAGAATTAGTTGTTTTTGATATTGTTGTTTCCTACCAGGTCCTCATTATTTGTGAAAATAAGGTCAAGTGTGTTCTCCAGTCTTGTTGGCTCCACTATCTGTTGGTTTAGGTTGTCTTTATTGCAGAGATTCAGCAGCTCCTGTGTGTGTGACTTTTCTTCTGAGCTGCCTGTGTGTGTGTACTCACCTAGTTGTACTCACCTAGTTGAGGTTCCGGGGGTCGAGTCCGAGCTCCTGGCCCCGCCTTTTCACTGATCGCTACTAGGTCACTCCCTGAGCCGTGAGCTTTATCATACCTCTGCCCAAAGCTATGAATGGATCCTGCCTCCACTACATCGCTTCCCAAACTTTTCCACTTACTGACTACTCTGTGGCTGAAGAAATACTTCCTAACATCCCTGTGATTCACCTGTGTCTTCAACTTCCAACTGTGTCCCTTTGTTACTGTGTCCAATCTCTGGAACATCCTGTCTTTGTCCACCTTGTCAATTCCTCTCAGTATTTTGTATGCCGTTATCATGTCCCCCCTACCTCTCGTGTCCTCCAGCGTCGTCAGGTTGATTTCCCTTAACCTCTCCTCGTAGGACATACCTCTTAGCTCTAGGACTAGTCTTGTTGCAAACCTTTGCACTTTCTCTAGTTTCTTTACGTGCTTGGCTAGGTGTGGGTTCCAAACTGGTGCCGCATACTCCAATATGGGCCTAACGTACACGGTGTACAGGGTCCTGAATGATTCCTTATTAAGATGTCGGAATGCTGTTCTGAGGTTTCCTAGGCGCCCATATGCTGCAGCAGCTATTTGGTTGATGTGCGCCTCAGGAGATGTGCCTGGTGTTATACTCACCCCAAGATCTTTTTCCTTGAGTGAGGTTTGTAGTCTCTGGCCCCCTAGACTGTACTCCGTCTGCGGTCTTCTTTGCCCTTCCCCAATCTTCATGACTTTGCACTTGGTGGGATTGAACTCCAGGAGCCAATTGCTGGACCAGGTCTGCAGCCTGTCCAGATCCCTTTGTAGTTCTGCCTGGTCTTCGATCGAGTGAATTCTTCTCATCAACTTCACGTCATCTGCAAACAGGGACACCTCAGAGTCTATTCCTTCCGTCATGACGTTCACAAATACCAGGAACAGCACTGGTCCTAGGACTGACCCCTGTGGGACCCCGCTGGTCACAGGTGCCCACTCTGACACCTCGCCACGTACCATGACTCGCTGCTGTCTTCCTGACAAGTATTCCCTGATCCATTGTAGTGCCTTCCCTGTTATCCCTGCTTGGTCCTCCAGTTTTTGCACCAATCTCTTGTGTGGAACTGTGTCAAACGTCTTCTTGCAGTCCAAGAAAATGCAATCCACCCACCCCTCTCTCTCTTGTCTTACTGCTGTCACCATGTCATAGAACTCCAGTAGGTTTGTGACACAGGATTTCCCATCCCTGAAACCATGTTGGCTGCTGTTGATGAGATCGTTCCTTTCTAGGTGTTCCACCACTCTTCTCCTGATAATCTTCTCCATGATTTTGCATACTATACATGTCAGTGACACTGGTCTGTAGTTTAATGCTTCATGTCTGTCTCCTTTTTTAAAGATTGGGACTACATTTGCTGTCTTCCATGCCTTAGGAAATCTCCCTGTTTCGATAGATGTATTGAATATTGTTAGGGGTACACATAGCGCCTCTGCTCCCTCTCTCAATACCCATGGGGAGATGTTATCTGGCCCCAATGCCTTTGAGGTATCTAGCTCACTCAGAAGCCTCTTCACTTCTTCCTCGGTTGTGTGCACTGTGTCCAGCACATGGTGGTGTGCCCAACTTCTCCGTCTTTCTGGAGCCCCTTCTGTCTCCTCTGTGAACACTTCTTTGAATCTCTTGTTGAGTTCCTCACATACTTCACGGTCATTTCTTGTCTCTCCTCCTTCCTTCCTTAGCCTGATTACCTGGTCCTTGACTGTTGTTTTCCTCCTGATGTGGCTGTACAACAGTTTCGGGTCAGATTTGGCTTTCGCTGCTATGTCATTTTCATATTGTCTTTGGGCCTCCCTTCTTATCTGTGCATATTCGTTTCTGGCTCTACGACTGCTCTCCTTATTCTCTTGGGTCCTTTGCCTTCTATATTTCTTCCATTCCCTAGCACACTTGGTTTTTGTCTCCCTGCACCTTTGGGTAAACCATGGGCTCATCCAGGCTTTTTCATTATTCCTGTTACCCTTGGGTACAAACCTCTCCTCAGCCTTCTTGCATTTTGTTGCTACATATTCCATCATCTCATTAACTGGCTTCCCTGCCAGTTCTCTGTCCCACTGAACCCCGTTCAGGAAGTTCCTCATTCCTGTGTAGTCCCCTTTCTTGTAGTTTGGCTTCATTCGTCCTGGCCTTCCTGCTTCTCCCTCCACTTGTAGCTCTACTGTGTATTCGAAGCTTAAAACCACATGGTCACTGGCCCCAAGGGGTCTTTCATATGTGATGTACTCGATATCTGCACTACTCAAAGTGAATACTAAGTCCAGCCTTGCTGGTTCATCCTCTCCTCTCTCTCTTGTAGTGTCCCTTACGTGTTGGTACATGAAGTTTTCCAGTACCACCTCCATCATCTTAACCCTCCATGTATCTTGGCCCCCATGCGGGTCCAAGTTCTCCCAATCGATCTCCTTGTGGTTAAAGTCACCCATGATCAGGAGCTTTGCCCTGCATGCATGAGCTCTTCTGGCCACTCTAGCCAGAGTGTCAACCATCGCTCTATTGCTCTCGTCGTACTCTTGCCTTGCCCTCCTGCTGTTCTGTGGTGGGTTATACATCACTGCTATTACCACCTTGGGACCTCCAGAGTGAAGCGTTCCCGCTATGTAATCACTTTCTTCTCCACTGTCTCCTCTCTCCAGCTCATCAAAATTCCAGCGATTTTTGATCAGCAATGCCACTCCTGCACCCCCCCTGTTCCCTCTGTCTTTCCTCAGGATTTGGTATCCCGTTGGAAAGATGGCATCTGTTATCGTATCTGTAAGCTTGGTTTTTGTGAGAGCTATGATGTCTGGTGATGCCTCTTTGACTCTTTCATGCCACTCCTCCCACTTATTTGTTATTCCATGTGTGTATGTGTGTACTCACCTATTTGTACTCACCTATTTGTGATTGCAGGGGTCGAGTCATAGCTCCTGGCCCTGCCTCTTCACTGATTGCTACTAGGTCCTCTCTCTCCCTGCTCCACGAGCTTTATCATACCTCGCCTTAAAACTATGTATGGTTCCCGCCTCCACTACTTCACTTTCTAGGCTATTCCACAGCTTGACTACTCTATGACTGAAGAAATACTTCCTAATATCCCTTTGATTCATCTGAGTCTTCAACTTTCAATTGTGACCTCTTGTGTCTGTGTCCCATCTCTGGAACATCCCGTCTTTGTCCACCTCGTCTATTCCGCGCAGTACTTTATATGTCGTTATCATGTCTCCCCTGACCCTCCTGGCCTCCAGTGTCGTCAGGCCGATTTCCCTCAACCTTTCTTCGTAGGACAATCCCCGTAGCTCTGGGACTAGTCTTGTTGCAAACCTTTGCACTTTCTCTAATTTCTTGACGTGCTTGACTAGGTGTGGATTCCAAACTGGTGCT
>NC_091319.1:21205808-21223308 GCF_038502225.1 Cherax quadricarinatus | reverse complement strand
TCTCTCTCTCTTGCTCTCTCTCTCTCTCTCTCTCTCTCTCTTGCTATCTCTCTCTCTTGCTCTCTCTCGTCCCCATTTTCCCTTCTAACTCTCCCCTCTCCTACTCTTAAAAAAAAAAAAAAAAAAAAAAAAAAAAAAAAAAAAAAAATGGTGGGGACTCGCAGGACCCAAGGATCAGATGAGAATGGTTCGGGTAGGGAGGAGTGGATGGAGGAGCAGTGGAAAAGGATGGAACAAGAGTGGGAGAGAAAATTAGGAGAGCTTTCTGAAAAAATGGAGAAAGAGCTCTCTGTGAAATTGGAAAGGTGGTTGGAGAAGGAGACAAAGAATTGGGAGGCACAAGTCGAAACTGCAGTAGCCAAGATAAGGGTCCTAGAAGTTGAGATAAATAGGCTGGAGCGAGTTACAGGGGCAGTGACCAGAGAAGACACAGCATATGAAGCTGCGAGGCTGAACAGGAAGGAAGGAATTATGAATTATGCTAAGGCCACATCAATCTGCCAAGGAGGACCAAGGAGTGAAAGGGAAGATCAACTGGTTGCAGATGGAGAGGGTGATAGGTCGAATGCTGAGGCACAACAAGGCTATCAAGAGCCACTGGAAAAATCAAGGGAGAAACTGACCACACACAGGCAGGATCCAGAGCCACAGAGGGTGAGGCAATGCGAGGAAGAAAGGGCAAAATCAGTGTTTATCCATGGGCTTCAGGAGAGAGAGGAAAGGACACACACTGAAAGGAAGCAGGAAGAAAGGAAGGAGATTGAGAAAATCATAACAGAAATAGGTGAAGAGAGGGACGAGATTGTAAATTTTCAGAGAATAGGGGGGTACTCGAAGGTGAGAAACCGACCAATCAAGCTGATTCTCAGGACGGAAACAGTGCGGAACAGGATCCTCCAAGAGAAACCACGATTGAAATACTCGGAAGAGTACAAGAGGGTGTTCCTAGACAGAGACAGAACAAAATCAGAACGACAGCAGCTGAGGGAGAGGACAAAAAAGCGAAAGGAGCTAGGAAAAGAGACAAGGAGGGAACCAGCAGAGGTCAGTCAGAGCAGGACAGAACAGCAAGGGCAAGCACACACACAACTACTCTCAGAACCACACAACCTATCACACCATCCCAACACACCCTACAATCCATACCCACAGCCTCCACCCAACACCAAGCTATAGAACCCCACAGTATGCCACCAGGTCTCCCACCCTCACAGGCCCCCCAAACCACAGTGTTGGAAAGGAAACTGAAGGTATGGTACACAAACGCTGATGGAATAACAAATAAGTGGGAGGAGTGGCAAGAAAGAGTCAAAGAAGCATCACCGGACATCATAGCTCTCACAGAAACCAAGCTTACAGGTATGATAACAGATGCCATCTTTCCAACGGGATACCAAATCCTGAGGAAAGACAGAGGGAACAGGGGGGGTGGAGGAGTGGCGTTGCTGATCAAAAATCGCTGGAATTTTGATGAGCTGGAGAGAGAAGATAGCGGAGAAGAAAGTGATTACATAGTGGGAACACTTCACTCTGGAGGTCCCAAGGTGGTAATAGCAGTGATGTATAACCCACCACAGAACAGCAGGAGGCCAAGGCAAGAGTACGACGAGAGCAATAGAGCGATGGTTGACACACTGGCTAGAGTGGCCAGAAGAGCTCATGCATGCAGGGCAAAGCTCCTGATCATGGGTGACTTTAACCACAAGGAGATAGATTGGGAGAACTTGGACCCACATGGGGGCCAAGATACTTGGAGGGCTAAGATGATGGAGGTGGTACTGGAGAACTTCATGTACCAACACGTAAGGGGACACTACAAGAGAGAGAGGAGAGGATGAACCAGCAAGGCTGGACTTAGTATTCACCTTCAGTAGTGCAGATATCGAGGACATCACATATGAAAGACCCCTTGGGGCCAGTGACCATGTGGTTGTAAGCTTCGAATACACAGTAGAGCTACAAGTGGAGGGAGAAGCAGGAAGGCCAGGACGAATGAAGCCAAACTACAAGAAAGGGGACTACACAGGAATGAGGAACTACCTGAACGGGGTTCAGTGGGACAGAGAACTGGCAGGGAAACCAGTTAATGAGATGATGGAATATGTAGCAATAAAATGCAAGGAGGCTGAGGAGAGGTTTGTACCCAAGGGTAACAGGAGTAATGAAAAAGCCAGGATGAGCCCATGGTTTACCCAAAGGTGCAGGGAGGCAAAAACCAAGTGTGCTAGGGAATGGAAGAAATATAGAAGGCAAAGGACCCAGGAGAATAAGGAGAACAGTCGTAGAGCCAGAAATGAATATGCACAGATAAGAAGGGAGGCCCAAAGACAATATGAAAATGACATAGCAGCGAAAGCCAAATCTGACCCGAAACTGTTGTACAGCCACATCAGGAGGAAAACAACAGTCAAGGACCAGGTAATCAGGCTAAGGAAGGAAGGAGGAGAGACAACAGGAAATGACCGGGAAGTATGTGAAGAACTCAACAAGAGATTCAAAGAAGTGTTCACAGAGGAGACAGAAGGGACTCCAGAAAGACGGAGAGGTGGGGCACACCACCAAGTGCTGGACACAGTGCACACAACCGAGGAAGAAGTGAAGAGGCTTCTGAGTGAGCTAGATACCTCAAAGGCAATGGGGCCAGATAACATCTCCCCATGGGTATTGAGAGAGGGAGCAGAGGCGCTATGTGTACCCCTAACAACAATATTCAATACATCTATCGAAACAGGGAGATTGCCTGAGGCATGGAAGACAGCAAATGTAGTCCCAATCTTTAAAAAAGGAGACAGACATGAAGCATTAAACTACAGACCAGTGTCACTGACATGTATAGTATGCAAAATCATGGAGAAGATTATCAGGAGAAGAGTGGTGGAACACCTAGAAAGGAATGATCTCATCAACAGCAGCCAGCATGGTTTCAGGGACGGGAAATCCTGTGTCACAAACCTACTGGAGTTCTATGACATGGTGACAGCAGTAAGACAAGAGAGAGAGGGGTGGGTGGATTGCATTTTCTTGGACTGCAAGAAGGCGTTTGACACAGTTCCACACAAGAGATTGGTGCAAAAACTGGAGGACCAAGCAGGGATAACAGGGAAGGCACTACAATGGATCAGGGAATACTTGTCAGGAAGACAGCAGCGAGTCATGGTACGTGGCGAGGTGTCAGAGTGGGCACCTGTGACCAGCGGGGTCCCGCAGGGGTCAGTCCTAGGACCAGTGCTGTTTCTGGTATTTGTGAACGACATGACGGAAGGAATAGACTCTGAGGTGTCCCTGTTTGCAGATGACGTGAAGTTGATGAGAAGAATACACTCGATCGAAGACCAGGCAGAACTACAAAGGGATCTGGACAGGCTGCAGAACTGGTCCAGCAATTGGCTCCTGGAGTTCAATCCCACCAAGTGCAAAGTCATGAAGATTGGGGAAGGGCAAAGAAGGCCGCAGACGGAGTACAGTCTAGGGGGTCAGAGACTACAAACCTCACTCAAGGAAAAAGATCTTGGGGTGAGTATAACACCAGGCACATCTCCTGAAGCGCACATCAACCAAATAACTGCTGCAGCATATGGGCGCCTAGCAAACCTCAGAACAGCATTCCGACATCTTAATAAGGAATCGTTCAGGACCCTGTACACCGTATACGTTAGGCCCATATTGGAGTATGCGGCACCAGTTTGGAACCCACACCTAGCCAAGCACGTAAAGAAACTAGAGAAAGTGCAAAGGTTTGCAACAAGACTAGTCCCAGAGCTAAGAGGTATGTCCTACGAGGAGAGGTTAAGGGAAATCAACCTGACGACACTGGAGGACAGGAGAGATAGGGGGGACATGATAACGACATACAAAATACTGAGAGGAATTGACAAGGTGGACAAAAACAGGATGTTCCAGAGATTGGACACAGTAACAAGGGGACACAGTTGGAAGCTAAAGACACAGATGAATCACAGGGATGTTAGGAAGTATTTCTTCAGCCACAGAGTAGTCAGTAAGTGGAATAGTTTGGGAAGCGATGTAGTGGAGGCAGGATCCATACATAGCTTTAAGCAGAGGTACGATAAAGCTCACGGCTCAGGGAGAGTGACCTAGTAGCGATCAGTGAAGAGGCGGGGCCAGGAGCTCGGACTCGACCCCCGCAACCTCAACTAGGTGAGAACTAGGTGAGTACACACACACATATATATATATATATATATATATATATATATATATATATATATATACACACACACACATATGAATCAGCAGACAGATTCGGGTACCATGGTCTTGTGTGCCGTAGATCCGAGGGAATGACTGCAAGACATGAAGAGGTTAATAACATCAAAAACAGCCTCACAACAGCAGGATTCCCAGCAATAAGGGAGCCACTTCAACTATGCAGATCTGATGGTAACCAAAAGCATCCAACTGGTATCACGCATTGAGCCTGGACAGACAGCAAACAGGTGGTGTGGAGCTACACATGTGCATCCACACTGGCTGATACCTATCTCCAATACACCAGGGAGGAAGGAGGAAATCCCAAAGGTCTAAAAAGTATGGTGAACTTGCCAATCATTATATGTTTTTTTCCCACAGGGTCATAGACCCTTAGCCCATGGGAAAAGAGTGCATCTAAGTTCCTTAAGGAGCTAGGCAAAAGACTTATCAGTAACTAGGGATTCCACGACAGCTATTTTTTGTGTTCCAGCGACTCAGCGCTGTGGTTCAGAGAAGCAATGCCTGCTGCATCCTGGGTACGTGGCCCACGTCTAAGGAGCTGGATAAGATTTTCTCATTGTAATCTGTGATAAAAACGTAGCAATATGTACTTGAAGTGTATCCCTCAAACCTCATGTACTGTATATGATATCTTTGTACCAGTAATGCATCTTTTAAGTCTTGTGTACCATACTGGGTAATAAAATATACCTATTGGAAAAAAAAAATTAAAAGATGGGGTGGTAGGGGAAGTGGAATATTCCAATGGCTTCAGGAAGAAATCCAAATATTTTTCCTCGAAACTTTTTTGATTCACTTCTCCGAGGCTGTGAGTCCCACAATTGCAAACAATCGCAGACAGGCGATCTTAACAATACAAGACAATCCTTCAGTTACGCACTGAGAAGTATGAAATAGCAACGCTCTTCTTGACGAATAAGGCAAGCAAAAATTTATGTATGCAATAATTTCGCAAAAATCATTCTGAACCTATTGAAAAAAAATATAATTCACTGTGTCTGTTTATTATTAAATTACCGTAAACTTATCTAAAATATATTTAGTTGGATTAGGCTAAATTAAATTGCGCTTCTTTTAATAATGTTAGGTAAGTTTTTTAAGGTTTCTTTGGTACAAAATTACTAATTTTTACATTAACATAAATGAAAAAATATATCTTTAGATGTATAAGATAAATTTTTAGAAAGGACTTAATTGTAAATGAGTTCTTGCTAACTGACCAGTTTTACCTATTCGGCACGATATATATATATATATATATATATATATATATATATATATATATATATAAATATATATATATATATATATATATATATATATATATATATATATATATATATGCAAAACAACCACTGTGAAAGAGTAGTGAAATTCCAAGCGCTTTCGTGACTACTCACATTGTCCTTGACAATGTGAGTAGTCAGGAAAGCGCTTGGAATTTCACTACTCTTTCCCAGGGGTTGTTTTGCATATTTTAAAATCACCTGTTTACTGTGATCTTATTGCACACACACACACACACACACACACACACACAACTCAACTAGGAGAGTACACACACACACACACACACACATACATATATATATATATATATATATATATATATATATATATATATACATATATATATATGGAGGTTACCTGGAGGTTATTCCAGGGATCAACGCCCCTGTGGCCCGGTCCATGACCAGACCTCCCGATGGATCACGGCCTGATCAACTAGGCTGTTACTGCTGACCGCACGCAGCCCTGATGATCCGGCACTGACTTTAGGTATCTGTCCAGCTCTCTCTTGAAGGCAGACAGGGTTTTATTGGCAATTTCCCTAATGCTTGATGGGAGGCTGTTGAACAGTCTTAGGCCCCGGACACTTATGGTGTTTTCCCTTAGTTTATCAATAGCGCCCCTACTTTTAATTGGGGGCATTTTGCATCGCCTGCCCAGTCTTTTACTTTCGTAGGGAGTGATTTCTGTGTGCAGATTTGGGACCATTCCTTCCAGGATTTTCCAAGTGTAGATTATGATATATCTCTCCCTCCTGCGTTCCAACGAGTACAAGTCAAGTGCTTCCAAGCATTCCCAGTAGTTAAGGTGCTTGACAGAACTTATACGTGCAGTAAAGGATCTCTGTACACTCTCCAGATCTGCAATTTCACCTGCTTTGAATGGAGATGTTAATGTACAGCAGTATTCCAGCCTAGAGAGAACAAGTGATTTGAAAAGGATCATCATTGGCTTGGCATCTCTCGTTTTGAACGTTCTCATTATCCATCCTATCATTTTCTTTGCACGTGCGATCGTGGCACTGTTGTGATCCTTGAAAGTGAGATCCTCGTACATTACTACTCCCAGGTCCCTTACATTATTTTTCCGCTCTATTGTAGGGCCAGAGTCTGTAGTATACTCTGTTCTAGTTATTATCTCCTCCAGTTTTCCATAACGGAGTAGTTGGAATTTGTCCTCATTGAACATCATATTATTTACCATTACCAACTGGAAAACTTTGTTTATATCTTCTTCGAGGTTAACCGCGTCCTCAGCATATGACAGCCTCATGCAGATCCTAGTATCAACCGCAAAGGATGATACGGTGCTGTGATGTATATCTCTGTCTATGTCTGATATGAGGATGAGGAATAAGATGGGGGCGAGTACTGTGCCTTGTGGAACAGAGCTCTTCACTATGGCAGCCTCCGATTTAACTCTGTTGACCACGACTCTGTGTGTTCGATTTGTTAGGAAGTTGAAGATCCATCTCCCCACTTTCCCAGTTATTCCTTTAGCACGTATTTTGTGCGCAATTACTCCATGATCGCATTTGTCAAACGCTTTTGCAAAGTCTGTGTATATTACATCTGCATTCTGATTTTCTTCCAGTGCATCCAAGGCCATATCATAGTGATCCAGTAGTTGTGAGAGGCAGGAACGACCTGCCCTGAACCCATGTTGCCCTGGATTGTGCAGATTTTGGGAATCCAGGTGATTTGCAATCCTGCTTCTTAGCACTCTTTCAAAGATTTTTATGATGTGGGACGTCAGAGCTATTGGTCTATAGTTCTTAGCTAATGCTTTGCTGCCACCTTTATGGAGTGGGGCTATATCCGTTGTTTTAAGTGACTGTGGAATTTCACCCATGTCCAAGCTCCTCCTCCATAGTGTACTTAGGGCACGCGAGAGGGGTTTCTTGCAGTTCTTAATGAACTCAGTGTTCCACGAGTCTGGGTCCGGGGCTGAGTGCATCCGCATGTTGTTAATGGCTTTTTCGAAGTCTATCAGGGTTACCTGGAGGTCATTCCGGGGATCAACGCCCCCGCGGCCCGGTCCATGACCAGGCCTCCCGGTGGTTCAGGGCCTGATCAACCAGGCTGTTACTGCTGGCCGCATGCAGTGGGTTAGGGTAATGTCGGAAATCTGGCATACATTTGTGGAGTTTTGAGGCTCATTCATAAAGAAATCATTTGGGTCGTCCATCCTCAGACTGATTAGTGGTTCACTAAACACAGAGTCGTACTGGGATTTCAATATTTCACTCATTTCCTTGTTGTCATCTGTGTAGGTCCCATCCTGTCTGAGTAAGGGCCCGATACTAGATGTGGTATTTGCCTTGTTTTTGGCATATGAAAAGAAATATTTTGAATTTCTTTCAATTTCACTAATAGCTTTAAGTTCCTCCTGTCTCTCCTGGTTCCTGTAAGAGTCATTTAACTTAAGTTCAATAGTTTCCACTTCCCTGGTCAGCGCCTCATTTCGTGTATCAGATATTCTAGGGTTCCTGAGGAGCTCAGTGACTCTTACTCGTCTTCTGTAGAGGGAGCGTCTTTCTCTCTCCAGTTTACTCCTGCTCTTCTTCTTTCTTAGGGGAATATGCCTAGAACATGCTTCAGCTGCCATCAGAAAATTAAATGAAAAATATAAGAGGTTTGTCACAGTTTAAGAGAGAGAGAGAGAGAGAGAGAGAGAGAGAGAGAGAGAGAGAGAGAGAGAGAGAGAGAGAGAGAGAGAGAGAGAGAGATGCAGTAGTACTCCGTGGATACAATGATGACAACTAGAGAACCTGGACAAAGCCCTGAGGTCACCTGCCTCTACTGCCCCAAGCTGAACGAAAAAATCTTGACCCTGCTGAGTGGAGAAGCTACAGGAAAGGTGGGTGGGAGTGGGTGTAATGGTGGGCTGGCTAGAATGGTGGGTTCGCTGGAGGGAAAAGACTGTGGGATAGGTATTGGCAGGGCTGTGAGAAAGGGAAGAAAGAGGAAGGGAGATATGGCTTGGGGAAAGGATTAAATGAAATTGGAGAAGCATACATAATAATAATAATAATAATAATAATAATAATAATAATAATAATAATAATAACAACAACATCAACAACAATAATAATAATAATAATATCCCCCTACTGAAAAGCAGGGGCGCCATGAGTATGCTAAGAGACAACACAGTAAGTGTCAGGGGCCCAAGACTGTTCAACTGCCTCTCAGCATACATAAGAGGGATTACCAACAGACCCCTGGCGGTCTTCAAGGAGCTGGACAGGCACCTAAAGTCAGCACTCGACCAGCCGAGCTGTGGTTCGTACGTCGGTTTACGTGCGGTCAGCAGTAACAGCCTAGTTGATCAAGCCCGATCCGAAACGAGGCCTGGTCACGGACCGGGCCGCGGGGGCGTTGACCCCTAAAACCCCCTCCAGGAATACTCCAGGTATAGTATGCAAAGCTTGAGATAAGATTTTGTTGGACTATTAACCCGGGGCAGGGAGCGTCAACCCAAGAAGGTGCGTCATGGTCTTAATTTCCATTGGCGTCCTTTAATCTTGTCCCCCAGGATGCGACCCACAACAGTCGACTAGCACCCAGGTACCAACGTACAGCTAGGTGAACATGGACAGCAGGTGTACGGAAACGTGCCCAACGTTTCACTTGTGCTGGGGATCGATCCCCGGTTCCTCAGTTTGTGAGCTTAGGAGGATGCCAACCAAGCCATGGTTAAAGGAACAAGAAGTTAGAGCAAGTATTTAACGTAATGTAACTGGGAATAAGTCAGAACTGGAATTTAACGTAGTGTAACTGGGAATATGAAGTTACAGCCGGTATTTAACGGAATGTAACTGGGAATGAGAAATTACAGCTGGTATTTAACTTAATGAAACTGGGAATAAGAAGTTACAATTGGGATTTAACGTACGTGGGAATATGCACCAGATAAAAGCTGTGGGAGTGCACTTCTCCACAATGTATAACCCCCTGTGGTGAGCGTGGGGCTGCCAGCCGCGCTGACAACGACTTCTGTTGCTGTCAACAAGTGTTCTGGGTGGTACCCTGGGGTAAGCAGGTGTGGCTAGCTACCCTCTGCAGGTGTCTCCCGCAGGTGTGGCCGCAGGGGTTCCCCGAGGCGCCCTCCCCGACCACCTGTTATGGGAGAAGACCCGTGATTGTGGAGGATTGGAAGAAGGGGGGGAGGGGGGTGGAAGGAGAGTGAGAGGAAAGGGGATGTGGTGTGGGGTGAGAGAAGGGGATGGTGGGGGAGACAAGCCAGTGAGGTGTCGGAGATAATTTACGACCAGTTTCTTCTACCCACTCTGTCACTGCACCACAGTAATACATAGAAAGAAATGCAAAACAACCATGGGGGGGAACTGAATGATAGATCCAGGCCTTTCATGTTGCAATCAACACATCATCAGCACCTTGCAATGTTGCAAAAATGAGTAAGAAGTCCAAGCAGATTCGTTCAGGGAAACTTTTTTGCTTGAGCAAAAGTAAGATTAGGAACAAGATAGGCCCACTCGGGTCAGCTCACAGACAGTGATAAGAAAATGTGTAAACAATTTTAACACACACTTCCTCTCAGTTTTTGCAATGGAAGATGCTGGAGTTTACTTGGAGATTATTCCGGGGATCAACGCCCCCGCGGCCCGGTCCATGACCAGGCCTCCCGGTGGATCAGGGCCTGATCAACCAGGCTGTTACTGCTGGCCGCATGCAGTCCAACGTACGAGCCACAGCCCGGCTGATCCGGCACTGACTTTAGGTATCTGTCCAGCTCTCTCTTGAAGGCAGCCAGGGGCTTATTGGTAATTCCCCTTATGCTTGGTGGGAGGCTGTTGAACAGTCTTGGGCCCCGGACACTTATGGTGTTTTCTCTTAGTGTACCAATGGCGCCCCTACTTTTAATTGGGGGCATTTTGCATCGCCTGCCCAGTCTTTTACTTTCGTAGGGAGTGATTTCTGTGTGCTGATCAGGACTCCTCTGCATGCAAGTCTGGACTTCGATTAGATTGTGATCAGAATTTGTTGTTTTTTATATTGTTATAGTCCTTACCAGGTCCTCATTATTTGTGAAAATAAGATCCAGTGTGTTCTCCAGTCTTGTTGGCTCTACTATCTGCTGACTTAGGGTGTGTTTGTTGCAGAAATTCAGCAGCTCCTGTGCGTGTGACCTTTCATCTGAGCTACCTCCAGTGATTATTTCTGTAACGACATTATTTGCTATATTCTTCCATTTTGTGTGTCTTAGATTGAAGTCACCAAGCAGCAAGATGTTTGGGGATGGGGCTGGAAAGTTATCCAGACAGGAGTCGATTTTTGACAGTTATTCTTTGAACTGTTGGGAAGTTGCATCCGATGGCTTTTATGCAAGTACAATGACTAAGTTTTGTTTCTCTATTTTTATTGTCAGAACTTCAACTACATCATTAATGGTGTTCAGTATCTCTGTGCAAATGAGCGACTCTTTGACATACAGGCCAACCCCTCCTTGTTGCCTGTTCTTTCTGTCGCATCTGAAAAGGTTGTATCCAGGTATCCTTCTTTCTTATGTTCTTAAAGGGATAAGCCAAGAAAGCCATTTAGTCTGGCTTATTTCCACTGTGGTCCTCTGATCCTCCCCAGGATGCGATCCATAACTGTCGGCTAACACCTAGGTACCTAGTTACTGTCTGTTAGGCGAAGTAGAACAAGTCTAAAGAAACAGGGGTACAACAAAATCCTCTTCTCCCTCCCCAGGACAAAACCCCAGGTAAACAGCCCTCCCGGAAAAAAAAAACACAAGAGTAAGACAAACGTTTTACTCTTGTGTTAGATTCAGTTTGATTTGGTTAAGTTAGGTTAGGTTAGATTACGTTAGGTTAGGTGTTAAGTTACATTATGTTTGATTAATTTAGATTAGGTAAAGTTACCTGCCCCTGTAGGTTACATGTATTCGCTTCCGGAGGTCACCGCCCCAGCGGCTCAGTCCCAGACCGGGCCGCCCTCTTGGTTGCTGGCCTGATCAATAAGGATGTTGGTGTTCGCTGCCCGCAGGTTAATGACTGCACTACAGCCCGGCTGATAAAGAACTTATTTAATGAAATAGTCAGGTTCCCCTCTAAAATATAGCCACGTTAGGTTAGGTTAAGTCAAGTTAGGTTAAGCCCTAGGGGGTTTTGTTGTGGATTATCCCCCAGAGTTTATCTGGGTGGTTTTTGTCATTGTGGTTATGCCGTGTGGTGGCACTGGAGGTATATACTCAAGGCACATTTCCCTAAGGAAAAGGAAGAGAAGATGCAAACTAGAAAAAGAGAGACGATTCCTCTACAGGCAAAGCCGAAATATCACCGAGCTTCGCAAGAGGGTTAGTTTATACGATATGAGGAAGCAAGCAATGACTAGGGAGGTGAAAAATATTGAACTAAAGTTAAATGAATCATGCAAGATCCAGGAGAGACAGAAGGAACTTTAAGCAAATAATGAAATTGAAAGAAATCTGAAATAATAATTTTGATGTGCCAAATTAAAGGCAAAAACCACATGTAGTATTGGGCCCTTGCTTAAATGAGATAGGATTTACACTGATGACAATAAAGAAATGAGTAAGATACTGAAGTCTCAATATGACTCTGTGTACCTACCTGCCTACCTGGAGTCTACCTGGAGGGTATTCCAGGGGATGAACATTAAAATGGTATAAAATACCGACAGATTGTTAGGTAAGACACATATGCAACAGTTAGGTATCTTTATTTTGAAACGTTTCGCCTACACAGTAGGCTTCTTCAGTCGAGTACAGAAAAGTTGATTGAAGCAGAAGATACTTGGAGACGATGTAATCAGTCCATCACCCTTAAAGTTTTGAGGTGGTCAGTCCCTCAGTCTGGAGAAGAGCATTGTTCCGTTGTCTGAAACAATATTGTTTCAGACAACGGAACAGTGCTCTTCTCCAGACTGAGGGACTGACCACCTCAAAACTTTAAGGGTGATGGACTGATTACATCGTCTCCAAGTATCTTCTGCTTCAATCAACTTTTCTGTACTCGACTGAAGAAGCCTACTGTGTAGGCGAAACGTTTCAAAATAAAGATACCTAACTGTTGCATATGTGTCTTACCTAACATTCCAGGGGATCAACGTCCCTGCGGCCCGGTCCATGACCAGGCCGTTAACCAAACTAAAGGTCGACAATCTGAACCATTTTTTTTTTATGATTGAGACCCAAAATCTTGTCAATGTCTCCAAAATTTCTGACATAACTCTAACACTACTAGACTTTGAAAAAGCCATTGAAGACATGCCCATGTACTTTGCCCAAGACCCAGACTCGTAGAACTCTGTTCGTTAAGAACTGCAAGAAACGTTTTTATGTGCCTTAAATATTTTATGGAGATGGAGCCTAGACACAGGGGTCATCCCACAATCGCTAAAAACAACGGATATAGTCCCACTCCACAGGTGGCAGCAAAGCAACAGCAAAGAATTAAACCGATAGCACTAACATCCCACATAATAAAAATCTTTGAAAGTTCTAAGAAGCAAGATCACCAACCACTTTCTAATAATTGCACAACCCAAGGCAGCATGAATTTAGAGCAGATAGCTCCTGACTCTCACAACTACTGGACCACTATGATATGGTCTTGGATACACTGGAGGACAAACAGAATGCGGATGTAGTAAGAACATAAGAAAGAAGGAACACTGCAGCAGGCCTACTGACCCATGCGGAGCAGGTCCATGTCCCCCCCCCCGGATTAGCCCAATGACCCACCCAGTCTCGTCACCTCCACTCAAGGAGCACTGCACCAGACCCAGCAGCACAAGCTAGTCAGATCCAACTCACACCCACCCACACCCACTCATGTATTTATCTAACCTATTTTTAAAATTACACAACATTTTAGCCTGAACAACTGTACTCGGGAGTTTGTTCCACTCATCCACAACTCTATTACCAAACCAGTGCTTTCCTATATCCTTCCTGAATCTGAATTTTTCCAACTTGAAACCATTGCTGCGAGTCCTGTCTTGGCTGGAAATTTTCAGCGCGCTATTTACATCCCCTTTATTTATTCCTGTTTTCCATTTATACACCTCGATCATATCCTCCCTAATTCTACGCCTCTCGAGAGAGTGCAGATTCAGGGCCCTCAGTCTATCCTCATAGGTTCTATAGAACGCAACACTGGAAACTACAAAAAATTCAAAAACAGTGGCATACATGACACTTAAGCACCACCAACCCAACAACACAGGAGTCACATGATTTCATCGTCTACCCGTCCTCATCATAGGTAGAGGTTGTTTTTGATAAGGACCTGCCTCGCATGGGCCAGTAGGCCTTCTGCAGTGTTCCTCCATTCTTATGTTCTTATGACATTCCTCAGGTCACGTGCGTCACTCACACCTCACTCTCCGCCTATATATATATATATATATATATATATATATATATATATATATATATATATATATATATATATATATATATATAATGTCTCTCTACCTCTGTATGTTAGAAGTGATCAAAGTCCCAGGACCGAAACGTTTTCTAATAAATGTGTCATAGTGTTTGCTTATGTGTCTTTCTAAACCAACTTGTCGGTATTTATTACCAAGGTTTATACGAAGATTTCTGATACATGGGATCATCTTTGTCATCCTCGTCTGTATGTTTTCCAGAGCGTTTATATCCATTCTGTAATACGGTGACCAAAACTGAGAAGCATAGTATAAATGAGTATGTACAGACTTTGCGAAAGCCTTCAACAAGTGTGACCATGGTGTAATAGCACACAAAATGTCAGCTAAAGAAATAACCAGAAAAGTGGGTAGATGGATCTTTAACTTTTTAACCAACAGAACACAAAGAATAATAATAAACCGAGGTTAGAGGCTGCCACAGTGAAAATCTTTTCTCAACCAGGTACAGTACTCACCCCCATCCTTTCTCTCATTCTCATATCTTACATAGACGGAGATGTAAACCATAGCACCGTGTCTCCATTTGCTGATAATACCAGAATTTGCATGAAAATGTCATCCACTGAAGACACTAAATTTCCAAGCAGATATAAACTAAGTCTTCCAATCCGCCGCAGAAAACAATATGAAGTTCAATGAGGACAAATTGCAGTTACTCCGCTAAGGAGAACACGAGGAAATAAAAGCTAGAGTGGAGTATAAAACAAAGTCTAACCACACAGTAGAGCGAAAACTTAATATGAAGGACTTAAGATTGATAATGCCAGAGCATCTCATTTTCAAAGGTCACAACAGTGTCATTGTCACAAATGCGAGAAAAATGACAGGATGGATAAGGAGAACCTTCAAAACAAGCGATGCCAAGCCAATGATGATCCTTTTTAAGTCTCTCTCTCTAACCTGGAATACTGCTGTACACCAAGAGCCCTTTTCAAGGCAGGTGAAATTGCAGATTTGGAGAATATATAGGAAAACCTTCACTTGACCTGTACTCCTTGAAATGCTAGCGAGAAAGATACACCAAAATTTACACCTGGAAAATCTTAGAGGGACTAGTTTCAAATCTGTATAGCTATTCTATAGTGTCACCAGCATACCTGCGCTAGTGTAGCCAGCACACTTGCGCTAGTGTCGCCAGCACATCCTGTTCTATAGTATCACCAGCACACCTGTGCTAGTGTCACCAACACACTTGCGCTAGTGTCACCATCACACCTGCGCTAGTGTCACCAGCACACTTGCGCTAGTATCACCAGTACACCTGCGCTAGTGTCACCAGTACACCTGCACTAGTGTCACCATTACACCTGCATTAATGTTACCATGCTTGTTAGATAGTCTGAGCGTAACACTGGTCACGTAATGGCAATGCATATGTACACACACCTGTGCGGTTGTGTCAGCAGCACAGGTGTGTGATTACGTCAGCTTTGCACCTGTCAGAGAGTGTCAGCATTCATCATAACACCCCAAACGGCTATTAGGGTAGTGATGGAGGGGAATGGGGAGAGGGTGAGAGAAGAACCCCTCACCTCAGATCCCCCCTACCCAATAATCCCTAAGCCCGTAAACATTAGTCGTTGTCGCTCCACCTGATCTAATCCCCCCTCCCCCCCTTCCCTTTCCTCTTACTCCATCTCCTCCCTCCTCTACACCCCTTTCCCCTCATTGCTCAGAACATCTGTGGGTATCCATACAATTCCTTGGCTACCTTCTTATCCCTCTCCATCAGCGACCCTTTCTATCTACCAGCGATCCTTTCTTTTCACCAGCGACCCTTTCTACCCACCAGCGACCCTTTCTATCTACCAGCGACCCTATCTGTCTACCAAAGACCTTTTCTATCCACCAGCGACCCTTTCTATCTATCAGCGACCTTTTCTATCCACCAGCGACCCTTTCTATCTACCAGAGACCCATTCTATCCACCAGCATCCGATTCTATCCACCAGTATCTCTTTCTATCTACAAGCGACCTTTCCTATCCACCAGTGGCCCTTTCTGTCTACCAGCGACCCTTTCTATCTACCAGAGACTTTTTCTATTTACCAGCGACCCTTTGTCTACCAACGACCCTTTCTATTTACATGCGACCCTTTCTAGCAACCAGCGACCCTCCTGTCTACCAGCGACCCTTTTCATCTACCAGCGACCTTTTCTATCCACCAGCGACCTTTTCTATCCACCAGCGACTCTTTCTATTTATCAAGGACCCTTTCTATTTACCACGGACCACTTCTAGCCACAGCGTCCCTTTCTGTGTACCAGCGATCCTTTCTATCTACCAGAGACCCTTTCTATTTACCAGCGGCACTTTCTGTATACCAACGACCCTTTCTATCAGTGACCCTTTCTATTTACAAGCGACTCTTTCTAGCCACCAGCGACCCTTTGTATCTACCAGCGACCGTTTCTATCCACAAGCGTCCCTTTCTATCTACCGGCGATCCTTTCTAGCCATTAGCTACCCTTTCTATCTATCACCGACCCTTTCTGTCTCCAACGTCCTTTTCTATTTACCAGCGACCCCTTTCTATCCACCAGCGACCCTTTCTGTCTACCAGCGAACTTTTCTAGCCTCCAGTGTCCCATTCTAGCCACCAGAGACCCCTTTCTATCTATCAACAACCCTTCCTCTCTCCAGAAACCCTTTCTATCTGTCAGTGTCCCTTTCTATTCACTAGAGGCCATTTCTAGCCACCAGCGACCCTTTCTATCTATCAGCGTCCCTTTCTATTCTCCTCCTTCCTTTGTATCTTCCCTTTTGAGGCAGTTTTTAGTCCTCTCACTTCTTACCATCAACATCTCCCCCTCTACCACTTCCCTTCTATCCTCCCCTTCCCTCCATCCCCTCCCTTCTCCCTTCCCTTCCCTTCTCCCTTCCCCTCCCTCTTCCATTCTCCCCTCCCCTCTACCCCTTCCCTTCTCCCCTCCCCTTTCCCCCTCCCTCTTTTGCCACATGTACACCAGGCGTTGCTTCCCCTCCTCACCCCCTCGATCTCTTTATCCTCTTCCTCCCCCTCCCTTCCAAATCTTCCGCCCCTCTCTTCCAAATCTTCCTCCTCCTCCTCCTACGCCCCTCCACCACCACCTCCATCACCTTCTCGTCCTCCACCACCACCTCCTCTTCCTCCTCCTCCACCACCACCCCCTCCTCCACCATCACCTCCTCCTCCTCCTCCACCACCACCTCCTCCTCCACCACCACCTCCTCCTCCACCACCACCTCCTCCTCCTCCTCCTCCACCACCACCTTCACCTTCTCCTCCACCACCTCCACCTCCTCCTCCTCCACCACCTCGACCACCACCTCCTCCTCCTCGCCCTCCTCCACCACCACCTCCTCCTCCACCACCACCACCTCCTCCTCCACCACCACCTCCTCCTTCTCCTCCTCCACCACCACTACCTCCTCCTCCACCTCCTCCTCCTCCTCCTCCACCACCATCCCCTCCTCCACCGCCACCACCTCCTCCACCACCACCACGTCCTCCTCCACCACCACCACGTCCTCCTCCACCACCACCTCC
>NC_091319.1:21163308-21203308 GCF_038502225.1 Cherax quadricarinatus | reverse complement strand
AAAATGACAGGATGGATAATGAGAACCTTCAAAACTAGGGAGGCCAAGCCCATGATGACACTCTTCAGGTCACTTGTTCTATCTAGGCTGGAATATTGCTGCACTCTAACAGCACCTTTCAAGGCAGGTGAAATTGCCGACCTAGAAAATGTACAGAGAACTTTCACGGCGCGCATAACGGAGATAAAACACCTCAATTACTGGGAGCGCTTGAGGTTTCTAAACCTGTATTCCCTGGAACGCAGGAGGGAGAGATACATGATTATATACACCTGGAAAATCCTAGAGGGACTAGTACCGAACTTGCACACGAAAATCACTCACTACGAAAGCAAAAGACTTGGCAGACGATGCACCATCCCCCCAATGAAAAGCAGGGGTGTCACTAGCACGTTAAGAGACCATACAATAAGTGTCAGGGGCCCGAGACTGTTCAACTGCCTCCCAGCACACATAAGGGGGATTACCAACAGACCCCTGGCAGTCTTCAAGCTGGCACTGGACAAGCACCTAAAGTCAGTTCCTGATCAGCCGGGCTGTGGCTCGTACGTTGGTTTGCGTGCAGCCAGCAGCAACAGCCTGGTTGATCAGGCGCTGATCCACCAGGAGGCCTGGTCACAGACCGGGCCGCGGGGGCGTTGACCCCCGAAACTCTCTCCAGGTAAACTCCAGGTTATGGAGTGGGGCTATATCCGTTGTTTTAAGTGACTGTGGAATTTCACCCATGTCCAAGCTCCTCCTCCATAGTGTACTTAGGGCACGCGAGAGGGGTTTCTTGCAGTTCTTAATGAAAACAGAGTTCCACGAGTCTAGGCCCGGGGCTGAGTGCATAGGCATGTTGTCAATGGCTTTTTCGAAATCTATAGGAGTTATAATAATGTCTGAAATCTGGCATACATTTATGGAGTTTTGAGGCTCATTCATGAAGAAATCATTTGGGTCATCGATCCTCAGACCAATTAGTGGTTCACTAAACACAGAGTCGTACTGGGATTTTAATATTTCACTCATTTCGTTGTTGTCATCTGTGTAAGTCGCATCATGTCTGAGTAAGGGCCCGATACTAGATGTGGTATTTGCCTTGTTTTTGGCATATGAAAAGAAATATTTTGAATTTCTTTCAATTTCACTAATAGCTTTAAGCTCCTCCTGCCTCTCCTGGTTCCTGTAAGAGTCATTTAACTTAAGTTCGATAGTTTCCACTTCCCTGGTCAGCGCCTCCTTTCGTGTATCAGATATTCTAGCACTCCTGAGGAGCTCAGTGACTCTTCGTCGTCTTCTGTAGAGGGAGCGTCTTTCTCTCTCCAGTTTACTCCTGCTCTTCTTCTTTCTTAGGGGAATATGCCTAGAATATGCTTCGGCTGCCAGGAAGTTGATCCCTTCAAGGCACTGGTTTGGATCCATGTCATTTAAGACATCTTCCCAACATGTTTCGTTTAGGACATGGTTTACTGGTCCCAGTTGATGTTCTTGTTGTTGAAGTTGTATTTTGTGAAGACATCTTCACAGGTACATGCATTCTGCTGATCAGGACCCCTATGCATGTACGTCTGGACTTCGATTAGGTTGTGATCAGAATTAGTTGTTTTTGATATTCTTATGTCTCTTTTCAGGTCCTCATTATTTGTGAAGATAAGGTCAAGTGTGTTTTCTAGTCTTGTTGGCTCCACTATCTGCTGGCTTAAGGTGTGTTTTTCGCAGAGACTTAGTAGCTCATGTGTGTGTGACCTTTCATCTGCCCTACCTCCGGGGATTGTTTCAGCTATAACATTATTTGCTACATTCTTCCATTTTGTATGCCTTAGGTTGAAATCACCAAGCAGTAAGATGTTTGGGGATGGAGCTGGAAGGTTTTCCAAACAGTAATCAATTTTCAGTAGCTGTTCCTTGAACTGTTGTGAGGTTGCATCGGACATAAATTCGTTAGAAAACATTCAGCGTAGGATGGCTAAATTAATACATAGCATTAGAAATCTTCCTTATGAAGAAAGATTGAAGACTCTTAAGTTACATTCACTTGTTAGACGAAGAATGAGGGAAGACCTGATCGAAGTGTATAAGTGGAAGATAGGTATTAATAAAGGGGATATTAATATGGTCTTGAGGATATCTCTCCAAGAGAGAACCCGCAGTAATGGATTTAAATTAGATAAGTTTAGATTTAGAAAGGACATAGGAAAGTATTGGTTTGGAAATAGGGTAGTTGATGAGTGGAACAGTCTATCTAGTTGGGTTATTGAGGCTAGGACTTTGGGTAGTTTCATAAGAACATAAGAAAGGAGGAACACTGCAGCAGGCCTGTTGGCCCATACTAGGCAGGTCCTTTACAATTCATCCCACTAACAAAACATTTGACCAACCCCATTTTCAATGCTACCCAAGAAATAAGCTCTGATGTGCAAGTCCCGCTCAAATCCAACCCCTCCCACTCATGTACTTATCCAACCTAAATTTGAAACTACCCAAAGTCCTAGCCTCAATAACCCAACTAGGTAGACTGTTCCACTCATCAACTACCCTATTTCCAAACCAATACTTTCCTGTGTCCTTTCTAAATCTAAACTTATCTAATTTAAATCCATTACTGCGGGTTCTCTCTTGGAGAGATATCCTCAAGACCTTATTAATATCCCCTGTATTAATACCTATCTTCCACTTATACACTTCGATCAGGTCTCCCCTCATTCTTCGTCTAACAAGTGAATGCAACTTAAGAGTCTTCAATCTTTCTTCATAAGTAAGATTTCTAATGCTATGTATTAATTTAGTCATCTTACGCTGAATGTTTTCTAATGAATTTATGTCCATTCTGTAATATGGAGACCAGAATTGAGCTGCAAATCTAGGTGAGGCCTTACTAATGATGTATAAAGCTGCAGTATGACCTCTGGACTTCTGTTGCTTACACTTCTTGATATAAATCCCAGTAATCTATTTGCCTTATTACGTACGCTTAGGCATTGCTGTCTTGGTTTAAGGTTGCTGCTCACCATAACCCCCAAGTCCTTTTCCCAATCTGTATGGCTAAGTTCTACATCATTTAACTTATAAGTGCTAGGGTTATGGACACTCCCGAGCTTCAGAACCTTGCATTTATCTACATTGAACTGCATCTGCCACTTTTCTGACCAAGAATATAGTTTGTTTAAATCCTCCTGAAGTTCCCTAACATCTACGTTTGAATCAATTATCCTACCTATCTTTGTGTCACCGGCGAATTTGCTCATATCACTAGTAATTCCCTCATCAAGATCATTGATATACATTATAAACGACAACGGACCCAAGACTAACCCCTGTGGAACGCCACTTGTTACAGATCCCCACTCGGATTTAACCCCATTTATGGACACTCTCTGCTTCCTGTCTGTGAGTCATGACTCGATCCATGAGAGCACTTATCCCCCAATGCCATGAGCTGCCACTTTCTTTAACAGTCTTTGGTGCGGAACTCTATCAAAAGCCTTACTAAAATCTAAGTAAATAATATCAAACTCTTTATCGTGGTCAACAGCCTCAAAAGCTTTACTGAAGAAAGTTAATAAATTAGTTAGACAAGACCGGCCTCTTGTGAATCCATGCTGAGTATCATTAATCAAGCTATGCGTATCGAGATGGCTTCTTATAATCTCAGCTATAATTGACTCTAGTAATTTGCCTACAATTGAGGTCAGGCTTATTGGGCGGTAATTTGACGGTAACGACTTGTCCCCTGTTTTAAAAATAGGAATTACATTAGCCATCTTCCACATATCAGACACTACACCTGTTTGAAGAGATAAATTAAAAATATTAGTTAATGGTTCACAGAGTTCCATTTTGCATTCCTTAAGAACCCTTGAAAAAACCTCATCAGGACCCGGCGACTTATTTTGCTTCAGTCTGTCTATCTTCTTCACAACCATTTCACTAGTGACTGTGATGTTACATAATTTATCTTCTAGCCCACTATAAAAATTAATTACTGGAATATTGTTAGTGTCTTCCTGCGTAAAAACCGAAAGAAAATATTTATTTAAAATCGAGCACATTTCATTCTCTTTGTCAGTAAGATGCTCATAGCTATTTTTAAGGGGACCTATCTTATCTTTAACTTTTGTTCTATAGACCTGGAAAAACTTTTTGGGTTAGTTTTAGAATCCCTAGCAACTTTAATTTTGTTACAACCCCTGAATGGGTTGCAATGATTATTATGTATATATATAATTATTATCTTTTCATATAATTTTATACTGCTTATATTTGCGATAATAGCTAAATCGTGAATATATTGCTTTATAATATTATTTGACATAGTTATGTTGTTAGGTAGGATGTTACATATTATGTGCTCAGTTCAAGTCTTGATTGTCTAACTACTGTAATTATCGCTTGTGGCTCGTTAGACTGCAGGCTTCTGTTTCCGAGCTGCAGCTGTCCATGGAGCTATCACGTGTTCGAGGGGGGGTGTCCTCACCTCGCCTGAAGTATTCAGTCTGGTCTAGACTCGCTTGGTGGTTGGACAGATTGTCTGTCTCATTATTCTTGTTAGTTCTGTAGAACTCTGTTCACAGAACATTGTATAGACTTAGTGATTTTCGACGTTGTACTGAGGTTGTGTGTCACATAGACACTCTGAGCAACTCAGGTCCTGAGCTGTAGCTTCTGACCTAACTTGTACTGGTATCTGTGTACTGTCACAGTCGGGGATTTTCTTATGCTGAACTTAGATTCAGTAGTATGGGAGCTTGTTGACTTGTGAAGGATCTGCAGATGGTCCCTACTTAGTGTCGTTATATTATCTCCTTGTTCCTGATTCTGTGTCGCAGTTGCTTGTTATATTGCTATTGGGCTTAGTATTCTTTTTATTGTTCAAGCAGACTGTTCTGATTGCCAGTTGGTCAAGAACTTACTTTATTTGAGGACTTTGTCAGTCACTTGTTTAAGTCTAGTCGAGTCATGAGACATAGCGAACTACTTAGAACACTTACACGCATACACAAACTTACTTGTACATATTTGTAATATCTTATTAAATGTTAATGTACCAGACGGTACTTAAGAATTATAAATGTGATATGTGCTTTCAGCACAATAATACTGTACTCGAGAGAAGTGATTAATATTATTTTGATTACTGTGATTATTATTAATTTAATTTAATTTGATATACGCCTAGACAACTTAAATAATAAATTTATTAAATTTTAATTTCTCTAGTTAGTAGCCTACCAGTCGTAATCCTGAAGCACTATTGAATCATACTGAATTCTAATGGATAACTGAGGAAACGTTTCGCCACACAGTGGCTTCATCAGTCCATACGTAGGAGAAACTTGAAGACCAGGAGGAGAATGAGGTAATCAGTCCCTCAACCTTGAGTCGATGTGTTCAGTCCATCACTCTTGAATAGAATACGGCATATGAGCGGAGAAGCAGCTTATAAACCGTATGGCAGGAGAGGTGCAGCAGTCATAGGTGGTGTCACATTTGTTCAATGTGGAAGTAGGTCATGCCCAAGAATTAGGCAAGTGAAGAATTCCTGAGTATTAAGATCCCAAGAAGTTTAAGTGTCTGACAGGTTTGTAGATGAATGGTTCACAGAACTGACATGTTGATAAATTAGACACATGTGCAACTCTTGGGTATCTTTATTGAGGAAACGTTTCGCAACACAGTGGCTTCATCAGTCTATACGTAGGAGAAACTTGAAGACCAGGAGGAGAATGAGGTAATCAGTCCCTCAACCTTGAGTCGATGTGTTCAGTTCATCAATCTTGAATAGAATACGGCATATGAGCGGAGAAGCAGCTTATAAACCATATGGCAGGAGAGGTGCAGCAGTCATAGGTGGTGTCACATTTGTTCAATGTGGAAGTAGGTCGTGCCTAAGAATTAGGCAAGCGAAGAATTCCTAAGTATTAAGATCCCAAGAAGTTGCAGTGTCTGAGAGGTTTGTAGATGAATGGTTCAGAGAACTGACATGTTGATAAATTAGACACATGTGCAACTCTTGGGTATCTTTATTGAGGAAACGTTTCGCCACACAGTGGCTTCATCAGTCCATACGTAGGAGAAACTTGAAGACCAGGAGGAGAATGAGGTAATCAGTCCCTCAACCTTGAGTCGATGTGTTCAGTCCATCAATCTTGAATAGAATACAGCATATGAGTGGAAAAGCAGCTTATAAACTGTATGGCAGGAGAGGTGCAGCAGTCATAGGTGGTGTCACATTCTTCGTTTGCCTAATTCTTGGGCATGACCTACTTCCACATTGAACAAATGTGACACCACCTATGACTGTACTTAGCTGTACTTAGCTCAGTGGTGACGTGTACTTAGCTCTGTGAAGACCTGTTTGTGTGCTCTCTGTGAATCTGAACAAGGATGCCCTCTCTTGAGCAACTTTACCAGCAGCTGAGAGAGGAGCTCAGAGTTGCTAAGCTGGAGATACGGCGATTAACGGAGGAGAACAAGAGGATTCGTAGTAATCCTCCTGTTGTGAGTCCCCAGGTTAAGAGGGGAGCTTGGTCAGTGGCCGGGCAACATGGAACCAAGCTGAGGATCAAGAAAACGGTTGGAGAGGCAGAAACAACGAGACACCAGAAGACTACCGTGGAAACTTCCAACCCATTCTCCATGCTACCTGACGAATGTGAGTGTTCTACTGGGAATGCCACAACGAGCACCAAGGAAGCATTGGCAGACGTGAGTGAGACATCCCTAGAAACCCCAACGAAGACCATCGAGAACGTCTTGACGAATTCCACAAGTGGTGTAATGCTACCTGACGAATGTGAGTCGACTACTGGGAGCATCACGAAGGACGACGCCAAGGAAGGTAAAAACATTGTTGTTGTTGGGGATAGCCAAGTTAGGTACATGGATAGGGCATTCTGCTTGAAGGATAGGAGTAGGAGGCAGAGAGTGTCTTTTCCTGGGGCTGGGATGAAGGAGATTGTTAGCCATCTGGATGACATCATGAGAGGTAATGGGAGCAATCCTATTATCTGTCTCAATGCTGGAGGCAACGATGTTGGCAGACATAGGAGTGAGGACCTGATTAGCAGGTATAGGTCAGCAATAGAGATAATTAGGAGGAAACCTGTCATATGTGGCATTTTGCCAAGGAGAGGAGTTGGAAATGAATGGTTGTCCAGAGCAATTGGTGTCAATTGCTGGCTGGACAAATACTGTAAGGAAAATGCGGTAACATTCATTGACAACTGGGACCTCTTCTATGGCAGAAATGACATGTATGCCAGGGATGGGGTTCACTTATCTAGGTGTGGGGTGGGAGCACTGGCCAATGCAGTGGAGGGAGCTGTTAGGTCTTTAAACTAGGAATAGTTAGTGGTATGGGTTTTGGCGGGAAAACTGTGAAGTCGCAGGTTAGTAATATGAGTACTAGGAGAACTAGTAATAGGCAAAATGAGGTGGATATTGGAAAGCCAGTGGCACTAATTGACAAGGACAGTAATAGGTTTAGTGGAATAACAGAAAGGAGCAGGAAGGGTAAAGAGAGAAGAGGGTCTTTAAATATTTATTACACAAATAGTCGCAGTGCTAGGAATAAGATGGACGAGTTGAGACTAGTTGCTAGTGCAGGTAACATTGATGTATTTGACATTACTGAGACGTGGTTTAATTCAAAAAGTCGGGACATGCCTGCAGAATGTCACATTCAGGGTTTTAAATTGTTCCAAGTAGATAGAAGTGTCGGGAAGGGAGGTGGGGTGGCATTGTATGTCCGAGATCGCTTGAACTGTTGCATAAAAACGGGTATTAAGTCTGAAGTAACACAGAGTCTGTTTGGATAAAATTTTCAGAGGGGCATGAAAAATTAATTTTAGGTGTGATATACCGTCCCCCAAATTTAGATAGGGACCAGGGGAGACTACTATGGGAGGAAATTGTTAGGGCCACAAGGCACGATAATGTAGTAATTCTAGGATACTTTAACTTTAGTCATATTGATTGGAATTTCTTGACTGGGAATTTAGAATCATACGACTTCTTAGAAGTAGTTCAGGATTGTTTTTTGAAGCAGTTTGTGACTGAACCTAAAAGGGGTAATAACCTGCTTGACTTGGTTCTGGCAAACAATGAATCCCTTGTTAATAATTTAGAGGTTTCAGAGGAACTGGGTGCTAGCGACCACAAATCAATTACATTTAGCATTGAATGGAAGTACGATAGTAGGGATAACTCAGTAACAGTCCCAGATTTTCGCTTAGCAGATTATGATGGGCTTAGAGAACACTTATCATCTGTTGACTGGGGTAACGAAGAGAGCTATCAATATGACAGTTTTCTGAACACTATACATGCTGCTCAAAGAACGTTTATCCCATATAAAGAAATTAGATCAAATAGAAATGACCCAAAATGGATGAATAATAGGCTCAAATATCTACTAGGGCATAAGAAAGGAATTTATAGGCGTATCAAAAGAGGCGAGGGTCATCTTATGAATCAGTATATTGGCATTAAGAGGGACATTAAAAAGGGGATAAGAAAAGCTAAAAGGGACTATGAAATTAAAGTTCCTAGGGATTCTAAAACTAACCCAAAAAGTTTTTTCCAGGTATATAGAACAAAAGTCAGAGATAAGATAGGTCCCCTTAAAAATAACTATGGGCATCTTACTGACAAAGAGAATGAAATGTGTTCGATTTTAAATAATTATTTTCTCTCGGTTTTTACACAGGAAGACACTAATAATATTCCGGTAATTAATTTTTATAGTGGGCCAGAAGAAGATAAATTACGTAACATCACAGTCACTAGTGAAATGGTTGTGAAGCAGATAGACCGACTGAAGCAAAATAAGTCACCGGGTCCTGATGAGGTTTTTTCAAGGGTTCTTAAGGAATGCAAAATGGAACTCTGTGTTCAGTCCACGGGGAGCACACAAGACACTTCTTCACAGAGTTAAGTACAGTGAGGTATAGAGCTGTAAAATAACTTTTGGACTTCTGTTACTTATACTACTAGAGATAAATCCTAGTAAACTGTTAGCCTTGTTGCGCACACTAAGGCACTACTGTCTTGGCTTTAGATTTCTGCTTACCATGACTCCCAAGTCTTTTTCACATTCTGTATGATCAAGCTCTACTTCATCTAGTTTATAGCTTTGAGGGTTATTTTCATTACCAAGGACTAGTACCTTACACTTATCCACATTGAACTTCATCTGCCATTTTTCAGACCAAGACATTAATTTGTCCAAATCCTGCTGGAGTTCATTGCTATCCTCTTCAGAATGAATTATACGGCCTATCTTTGTATCATCAGCAAACTTACTCATGTCACTCGTATTCCCTTCATCAAGGTCATTAATGTAAAGTATGAACAAGAGAGGGCCTAAAACTGATGCTTGTGGAATGCCACTAGTGACTAATCCCCATTCAGATTTTACCCCATTAATGGAAACTCTCTGCTTTCTATTGGTAAGCCATACCTCTAGCCATGCTAGAACTTTACCTCCTATACCATGAGCTGCCACTTTTCTTAAGAGCCTCTTGTGAGGTACTCTATCGAAGGCTTTACTAAAATCCAAATAAACAATATCATATTCTTTATTACTGTCTACTGCCTCAAATGTTCTATTGAAGAACGTCAGTAAATTTGTCAGGCAGGAATGACCTCTCGTGAACCCATGCTGAGATTCATTAATCAAATTATGCTCTTCAAGGTGACTTCTAATAATGTCAGCTATAATTGATTCTAATAACTTGCCCACTATAGATGTCAAGCTTATTGGACGGTAATTTGAAGGAGTGGACTTATCCCCTGATTTGAATATAGGAACCACATTAGCCATCTTCCACATCTCAGGCACAACACCAGTAAGGATGGACGCATTAAACACTCGTTAATGGCTGACTAAGTTCCATTTTGCATTCTTGTCGGGTCCCAGTGACTTATTTTACTTCAGTTTGTCTATCTGTTTGGCAACCATGTCCCTCATGACAGTAATATTAGTTAATTTGAATTCACCAGGAACTGAATAATTGTTAATTTCTGGAATCTCATTTATGTCTTCCTGTGCAAAAAGTGACAAATAGTCATTAAATATGGAACACATTTCCATTTCGTTATCCATCAGCTGTCCATTCCCAATTTTCAGAGGTCCTAATTTTCTTCACATTTGTCCTATACACTTAAAAGAACCCCTTTGGATTAGTCTTTGATTCATTAGCAACTCTAGTTTCATAGTCACGTTTAGCCGTTATATTCCCCCTTTTTACCTCTCTTTTAAGCTGAACATATTGGTCGAGCTGTCAGCATAGTTGCTGATCCCTGTATTCCCAGTATTATATAGCATAGCATATTAGTATCATCCCTGTGCTTTAGACACGAGATCCCTCGTAGGCCTTTGGCTTTGTGTGACGTCATAGGATACACATGGGCAGTGATCCCTCTGTCCCGTCCTCACTCGGCGGCAGTCCATCCAGGCGTAGACAGGCAAGGCACTGGGCTCTATTCCTCATCTCAGTCTGACAATACACCTACCATCCTACAAGTGTGTCTACCTTATCCTACGATATCTCCATTTAAGAACCCTTTGCGATAAAAAATCATAAACACAGATCCCTTCGTAATCGTAAGTATGATCATCATCAATAAAATCATTAGCTAGATTACCCCAGTCGAGATTAGATAGGTGTTCCCTAAGTCCACTATAATCGGCAGAAAGAAAATCAGGGACTTTTACCGTATTATCGCTATTCTCGTATTCCCAGTTAATGCTAAAAGTGATGGATTTGTGATCACTTGCGCCAAGCTCTTCAGCGATCTCCAGATTATTTACGAGTGTTTCCTTATTTGACAAGACTAGGTCGAGCAAATTATTACCCCTGGTAGGCTCTGTTTTACATTGCTTCAGAAAACAGTCCTGAACCACTTCCATAAAGTTACTGAATTCCAGATTACCGGTCAAAGAGGTCCAGTCAATTTGACTAAAGTACTATTACTACGTTAATGTGTCTAGAAGCCCTAACAATTTCGTCCCAATGAAGTGTCCCTCTTCGTGATCCAAACCTGGAGGTCGGTATATTACACCTAGAAATAGTTTTTCTTGACCTTCTACAAACTCTACCCAACAGATTCTGTTACCAGTCCGTCCATCTATTTTTATAATGCAACTCTTCCCCCCTTCCCATTATATCTATCCACATGGAACAACTTAAACCCTTGAATGTTACACTCAGCAATCATATCCCGACTCTTTAAATCATACCATGTTTCAGTTATTGCAATGACATCAAAGTTCCCAGCACACGCTATCAAACGTAATTCATTAATCTTATTTCTTGCACTTCAACTGTTAACATAAAATACAGTCATATGTTTTTTCTTCTGCACATTTTTCCTATTCACCTTTGCTTTTACATAATTTCTGTAATTATCATTACCCAGAGTTATTCCATGACTGTTATTAAGTTTCATAATATTAAAGCCTAAGTCAATGTATCCATACTCATTATTTTTCATTTCTAAACCCATACCTCTAACTAATCCTAGTTTAAAGTCCTAACAACACCCTCAACTGAGCTAGCAAGAAATCCCACACCTGCCCTGGATAAGTGAGCCCCATCCCTGGCATACATGTCATTTCAGCCATAGAAGTGATCCCAGTTGTCATTGAATGGTACTGCATTATCCTTACAGTGTTTGTCCAGCCAACAATTAATACCAATTGCCCTGGACAACCATTCATTTCCAACACCCCTTCTTGGCATAATGCCACATATAACAGGGTGCCCACCCTTCTTCCTAATTATGTCTATTACTGTCCTGTACCTTCTAACTAAATCCTCACTTCTACGCTTGCCTACATCATTGCCTCCAGCACTGCGGCAGATAACGGATTGATCCCATTACCATTCACATTGTTGTCAAGCCAGCTAACAATATCCTCCATACCAACCCCAGGAAAGCAAACCTTTTGTCTCCTACTCCTATCCTTCAAGCAGAATGCCCTGTCTATGTACCTAACCTGGCTATCCCTAACAACAGCAATGTTTTTACCTTCCTTAATATCATTCATCGTGATATTCCCAGTAGTCGACTCACATTCGTTGGGTAGCGTTTGATGTTTCCACAGCAGTCTCTTTCTTCTTCATTGTTTCTACCTCTCCATTTGTCTTCTTGATCTTCAACTTTGTTCCATGCTGTCCGGCCACTGCCCAGGTTCCTTTCTTAACCTGAGGACTCACAACAGGAGGACTACTACAAATCCTCTTTTCCTCCATCAAGCGCTGTATCTACTTAAGGGGAACTGCTAACCAACACCAAGGTGTCTTCAAGAGGGAACTCGACAGAGTCCTCAGAGTGGTTCCTGATCAGCTGGGCTGAGGTGCATATGCTGGAATGCGGGCGGCGACCACACCAGCCTGATCTGGGACCGAGCTGCGGGGGCGATGACCTTCGGAAGCGACTACAGATTACCTACCTACCTGGAGTCTATTCAGAGGATCAACGCCCCCGCAACCCGGTCCATGACCAGGCCTCCTGGTGGATCAGGGCCTGATCAACGAGGCTGTTACTGCTGGCCGCACATAGTTCAATGTACGAACCACAGCCCGGATGATCCGGCACTGATTTTAGGTATCTGTCCAGCTCCCTCTTGAAGACAACCAGGGTTCTATTGGTAATTCCCCTTATGGCTGGTGGGTGGCTGTTGAACAGTCTAGGGCTCCAGACACTTATTGTGTTTTTTCTTAGTGTACTAATGGCTCCACTACTTTTCACTCGGGGTATGTTGCATCGCCTGCCAAGTCTTTTGCTTTCGTAGGGAGTGATTTCTGTGTGCAGATTAGGGATCAGTTCCTCCAAGATCTTCCAGGTGTAGATTATGATATCTCTCTCTCGCCTGCGCTCAAGTGAGCACAAGTCAAGTGCTTCCAAGCGTTCCCAGTAGTTAAGGTGTTTGATGGAACTTATATGTGCAGTAAAGGTTCTCTGTACATTCTTTAGATCTGCAATTTCACCGCCTTGAATGGAGATGTTAATGTACAGCAGTATTCCAGCCTAGAGAGAATAAGTACATGCATAGGGGTCCTGATCAACAGAATGCATGTACCTGTGAAGGTGTCTTCACAAAATACAACTTCAACACCAAGAACATCAACTGGGACCAGGTAAACCATGTCCTAAATGAAACATGTTGGGAAGATATTTTAAATGACATGGATCCAAACCAGTGCTTTGAAAGGATCAACTTCCTGGCAGCTGAGGCATGTTCTAGGCATATTCCCCTAAGAAAGAAGAAGAGCAGGAGTAAACTAGAGAAAGACGCTCCCTCTACAGAAGACGACGAAGAGTCACTGAGCTCCTCAGGAGTGCTAGAATATCTGATACACAAAATTAGGTGCTGACCAGGGAAGTGGAAACTATCGAACTTAAGTTAAATGACTCTTACAGGAACCAGGAGAGACAGGAGGAGCTTAAAGCTATTACTGAAATTGAAAGAAATTCGAAATATTTCTTTTCATATGCCAAAAACAAGGCAAATACCGCATCTAGTATCGGGCCCTTACTCAGACAGGATGGGACTTACACAGTTGACAACAAGGAAATGAGTGAAATATTGAAATCCCAGTACGACTCTGTGTTTAGTGAGCCACTAATCAGTCTGAGGATCGACGACCCAAATGATTTCTTCATGAATGAGCCTCAAAACTCCACAAATGTATGCCAGATTTCCGACATTACCCTAACTCCGATAGACTTCGAAAAAGCCATTGACAACATGCCCATGCACTCAGCCCTGGACCCAGACTCGTAGAACTCTGTATTCATTAAGAACTGCAAGAAACCCCTCTCGCGTGCCCTAAGTACACTATGGAGGAGGAGCTTGGACATGGGTGAAATTCCAGTCACTTAAAACAATGGATATAGCCCCACTCCATAAAGGTGGCAGCAAAGCATTAGCTAAGAACTATAGACCAATAGCTCTGACGTCCCACATCATAAAAGTCTTTGAAAGAGCGCTAAGAAGCAGGATTGCAAATCACCTGGATTCCCAAAATCTGCACAATCCCAGGCAACATGGGTTCAGGGTAGGTTACTCATGCCTCTCACAACTACTGGATCACTATGATATGACCTTGGATGCACTGGAAGAAAATCAGAATGCAGATGTAATATACACAGACTTTGCAAAAGCATTTGACAAATGCGATCATGGCATAATAGCGCACAAAATATGTGCTAAAGGAATAACTGGGAAAGTGGGGAGATGGATCTTCAACTTCCTAACGAATCGAACACAAAGAGTAGTGGTCAACAGAGTTAAATCGGAGGCTGCCATAGTGAAGAGCTCTGTTCCACAAGGCACAGTACTCGCCCCCATCTTATTCCTTATCCTCATATCAGACATAGACAGAGATATACACCACAGCACCGTATCATCCTTTGCGGATGATACTAGGATCTGCATGAGGCTGTCTTCTGCTGAGGACACGGTTAACCTCCAAGAAGATATAAACAAAGTTTTCCAGTGGGCAACGGTAAACAATATGATGTTCAATGAGGACAAATTCCAACTACTCCGTTATGGAAAACTGGAGGAGATAATAACTAGAACAGAAGTATACTACAAACTCTGGCCATACAATAGAGCGGAAAAATAATGTAAGGGACCTGGGAATAGTAATGTCTGAGGATGGAAACATAAACACATATGCAGTTTAATGTGATCCTTTGTTGACAACGTTTCGCCCACACAGTGGGCTTTTTCAAGTCAAAGCCCACTGTGTGGGCGAAGCGTTGTCAATAAAGGATCACATTAAACTGCATATGTGTTTATGTTTCCATTGTGTCGGTATTTTATACCATTTATTTTTATTAATGTCTGAGGATCTCACTTTCAAGGATCACAACAGTGCCACAATCACAAGTGCAAAGAAAATGATAGGATGGATAATGAGAACTTTCAGAACGAGAGATGCCAAGACAATGATGATCCTTTTCAAATCACTTGTTCTCTCTAGGCTAGAATACTGCTGTACATTAACATCTCCTTTCAAAGCAGGTGAAATTGCAGATCTAGAGAGTGTACAGAGATCCTTTACTGCACGTATAAGTTCTGCCAAGCACCTTAACTACTGGGAACGCTTGGAAGCACTTGACTTGTACTTACTGGAGCGCAGGCGAGAGAGATATATCATAATTTACACCTGGAAGATTCTAGAGGGACTGGTCCCTAATATGCACACAGCAATCGCTCCATACGAAAACAAAAGACTTGGCAGGCGATGCGACATACCCCCAGTGAAAAGTAGGGGCGTCACTGGTACACTAAGAGAAAACGCAGTAAGTGTCCGGGGCCCAAGACTGTTCAACAGCCTCTCGCCAGCAATAAGGGGCATTACCGGTAGACCCTTGGTTGTCTTCAAGAGGAAGCTGGACAGATACCTAAACTCAGTGGTGGATCATCCGGGCTGTGGTTCATACGTTGGGCTACGTGCGGCCAGCAGTAACAGCCTCGTTGATCAGGCCCTGATCCACCGGGAGGCTTGGTCGTGGACCGGGCCGCGGGGGCGTTGATCCCCGGAATGCCCTCCAGGTAGACTCCAGGTAGGTAGACCAGTCCCTCCAGGATCTTCCATGGGTAAATTTTGATGTACCTCTCTCGCTTGCACTCCAGTGAGTACAAGTCAAATGCTTCCAGACGTTCCCAGTAGTTAAGGTGTTTAATGCAACTAATATGTACATTCTCTAGATCTGCAGTTTCACTTCCTTAAAACCCATAATTTTCCTTGAAGGTGAACTACCCTTCCATTATTACTCCCAACTCGCACATCAACCTTCCACTCAACTCAGTGATTGAAAACTAGCGGCATATTATGTCAAATGATTTTCAAGGGAAAAATAAACTGACACGACTGAGATGTTTCGCCCACCAGCTGAACGAAATGTCTGAGTAAATGCCATTAACTTCATATTATGTGTTATTCACATGGAAGTGATGGGAAGTTTCACTTTGGGTCACTAGAAACCCTCAGAGAGTGTGACTTACGTCACCCCCCCCCCACCCCAACAACAACCCCTCCCCCACACTGGTGGTGGCACCTGCAGATCTTGTGTCAGCATCAAGATCATCATCAAGGCTAATCTAGGGTGACTCAAAATATGGAGGAGGAGGGGGGAAGGAGGGGTGGAAAGGGAGAGAATCATGGAAGAGGAGAGAGGGAGGGAGGGAGGGGGAAATGACTGTATGAAAAGCTGTGAGGGAAGGAAGAAGAGGGGAGAGATTTTGGAATGGGAAGCAAGGGAGGAAGGAAGGGAGGACACTCCCCCTTCCTCACTCACTTGCCCCCTCCCTTTACTATCAACACTAACCTCACCTCCTTCATCTTTCCTCTACCCCTCCCCCCCCTTAACCCAACTTCCCATAACTGCAGCATGGTAGCGCCCTAGGCGTGCTGTGGTAACGCTGGTAATGGGAGAAGAGAGGATGGGGCAGGAGAGTAGTGATACAGCAGGGGGGTGAGGAGGGAAGGGTCGGGTAGGGGGTGGTGAGGAGGAGGATGAAGGGAAGGGATGAGGGGAGTACAGTGATGATGGGAGGGAAGGAGGGGTTAGGAGGTGATAGTGGAATGAGATGGTAGTGGGGAGGGGTGGTTGGGTAATGGTGTAAGGGGAGGGTATAGTAGATAAGAGAAGAGAAAACAGATAGTGGAATGAATAATGAGTGGGAGGTAAGATGGGGACGGGGAGTTAAAGAGAGAATGGGAGAGATTAAGTAAGTGAGGGAGGCTAACAGGAGGATGGGGGGGAATCTAGGGACGGGAAGGGGTTATGTCTTGGGTAATGGATGGGATGAGTATATGGATGGAAAGGGGGGTACAGAGAGTGGAGAGACAAGACTAGACTGGAAGAAGAGGCTAGGAGAGGGGTAGGATGCTGGTACTGGGATGGGAGGGAGGCAGGCAATGGGTGGGAGGACCAGGGGGAGGGAGGCAGCTGTAATTACGTCTACAGTGTTGTGTCTGAGCAGGAAGTGGCCACACAGCCTCCCCCTCCCTCCCCTGCCTCCTCCACCCCTCCCTCATCATCCGGGTACTGGCACCTCCTGAGGTGCGGTGGGTATTCAATTCAATTCAAGTTTATTCTCTATAAGGGTTACAATGTGGGGTTTACAGGTTTTGGGTATTGTGTGGTTTACATGTTATAAAATACTAATTACAGAGGGGGCCACTAGGACACCTAGCATGGCTAGGCATTTCGAGCAGACTTAGATTAATATGGTATTAATATGGTATTAAGGCTAAGTGACTACATCATAATTTGTGAGTTTAGCAATGTGAATGCTTTTGTTTTGGCACAATACAAGGTGTCTATATTGGAGTATCATAGACAAACTTATGACTAGTTAGGATTTATTATTTTAAGATTAAGATTAGTATTTCTGGGTTTATAGTCAGTGGGTGACTGAGTGTAATTGTGAACCGCCAGGTGGTTATCTTGTAGTTAGTTGTCGGGGTGGATCAGGGAGATAAGATGTTTTCTAACTGTAGTTTTGAAAGTGATGAATGTGTCTGCAGTTCTAGAGTTTTCAGGTAGGGTGTTCCAGATTTTAGGTCCTTTGAAATACATTTAATTTTTGTAAAGGTTTAGTCGAACACGGGGAATGTCACAGAGATGTTTGTGTCTGGTGTTATGCCTGTGGATCCTGTCACAACTATCAAGAAAGCGTTTTAGGTCAAGGTTAATATTGGAATTTAAGGTCCTGTATATATAGATTGCACAGTAGTAAGTGTGGATGTTCTGAACAGGGAGTAAGTTTAGATCTATGAAGAGTGGGGGGGGGGGGGTGTTGCCAGGGATGGGATTTAGTGATTATTCTTACTGCGGCTTTTTGTTGGGTTATTATTGGCTTTAGGTGTGTTGCTGCAGTTGAACCCCAAGCACAGATAGCATAGGTGAGGTATGGATATATAAGTGAATGGTATAGTGTGAGAAGGGCAGTTTGCGGCACGTAGTATCATATCTTGGAGAGGATCCCCACCGTTTTGGATACTTTTTTTGTTATGTGTTGGATATGGGTGCTGAAATTTAGGTTGTTGTCGAGGTATAGGCCAAGGAATTTGCCCTCATTATGTCTGGCAATTAGAGTGTTGTCGATCTTAATGTTAAGTTGCGCAGCACCTGCTCTGCTACCAAACATAATATAGTAGGTTTTGCCAGTGTTAAGTGTAAGTTTATTGGCTGTCATCCAAGTCGATATTTTGAGCAGCTCCTCGTTAACAATGGTGTTGAGGGTGGCAATATTAGGGTGGGAGATGACATAAGTCGTGTCGTCAGCAAAGAGAATGGGTTTCAGGTGTTGAGATATGTTTGGAAGATCATTGATGTAAATGAGGAAGAGGGGACCTGTGACATTAGGGGGGTAGGGAGTGAAAGAGGGGAGAGGGAGGAATGAGGAGGGAGAGCCTAGGTACGAATGAGTGAGAGAGGGGTAGAAATGAGTGAGAGGGGTAGTAATGGAGGGAGGGGTAGAAATGAGTGAGAGAGGGGTAGTAACAGAGGGAAGGGGTACGGATGAGTGAGAGAGGGGTAGTAACGGAGGGAAGGGGTAGGGATGAGTGAGAGAGGGGTAGTAACGGAAGGAAGGGCTAGGGATGAGTGAGAGAGGGGTAGTAACAGAGGGAAAGGGTAAGGATGAGTGAGAGAGGGGTAGTAACGGAAGGAAGGGCTAGGGATGAGTGAGAGAGGGGTAGTAACAGAGGGAAGGGGTAGGGATGAGTAGGGTATTACTTTAATATCTTAACTATGCTGCTTCATACCTATCCGGTGGAAGATGGTCAAAAGATTACTGAGGCACATAATGGGCCCAGGGACTGGGCCCAGGGACTGGGCTCAGGGACTGGGCTCAGGGACTGGGCCTCAAAGTCACAGTAGCAATGAACTATTTACACGTTCGCATGTATTGACCACTGTGAGACTAATGATTCTCGCTCATCCACAGGTTTCACCCCTCGACTCGTTTGCCTTCTATTTAGGTATCCATGTGGAGATGAATGATATAAAATACAAACATGATGGAATAGAAGGCACAAATACAGTATAATGAAATGATTTATTGACAATGTCAATAAATAATTACGTTAAAATCCATTTGGTATTCGTTTATCCATGCTAATATCTTGACCGTTTCTCTGGCTTGTGACTAGTTTATATAATAGTCTTCTACTTGTAACTGGGTCGAAAGTTTTTTTTTTCTTCTAACAGACAGGGAATGCACAGTTCACTACACAAATAACCTGCACATAGGAGAGACGAGCTTATGACGACGCTTCGGTCCGACTTGGACCATTTACACAGTTCACCCACCTTTGTAAAGTAAAAGGACAGAAGTGCAACTAATGTGACATTTTATTGTGGCAACGTTTCGCTCTCCAGGAGCTTTGTCAAGCCGTTACAAACAGTACATTGACACAGGATATATAAAAGATCAGTAGTAGTGATATAAGTAGTAGTAGTAGTAGTAGTAGTAGTAGTAATAATACAATACGTTAGAACAATTAACTCGCACATGAGTAAAAGGATATAAAAGCTATTACTTGGGTAACATAAAAATAGGTTAGACAAATATTTCTATTGGAGGCTGGATAGAGAAGACCTGTTTCAATGTTCATTCTCTGTAATGTGCTTGTGTAGTATTAAGAGGAGAGACTATGTGATGGCAGGGTTTACTGTTTTCAGGAGGATTCTTGCTAAGACTTCAGAGATGGTGAAGCTGCCTTTGTTTTGTTTAATTGTATTAGAAACAGCTATTAGTGAAGATTCGAGGCACTTGCGTCTGCGGAAATTAGTTTCTTTGATCACTAGTTGGGCGTCCCTGAACTTCATGAGATCATTGGTAGAATTTCGGTGTTGTACACAGGCGTTGTTTAAGTTATCGTTCCTACATGAGTAAATGTGTTCATTGAGGCGGGTGTCGAGGTTTCTTGCTGTTTCACCTACATAAATCTTGTTGCAGCCTCCATAGGGTATACTGTAAACCCCTGCGTTGACTGGTTCGTGGTGCAGGGGTTTACGCTACAGTGATCAAGGGAGCGAGTGCACCCTGACAATGATAAAGGGAGAGAGTGATCCCTGACAGTGATAAAGGGAGAGAGTGATCCCTGACAATGATAAAGGGAGAGAGTGATCCATGACAGTGATAAAGGGAGAGAGCGATCCCTGACAGTGATAAAGGGAGAGAGCGATCCCTGACAGTGATAAAGGGAGCGAGTGCATCCTGACAGTGATAAAGGGAGAGAGTGATCCCTGACAGTGATAAAGGGAGCGAGTGCACCCTGACAGTGATAAAGGGAGAGAGCGATCCTTGACAGTGATAAAGGGAGAGAACGATCCCTGACAGTGATAAAGGGAGAGAGTGATCCCTGACAGTGATAAAGGGAGAGAGCGATCTCTGACAGTGATAAAGGGAGAGAGCGATCCCTGACAGTGATAAAGGGAAAGAGTGATCCCTGACAGTGATAAAGAGGGAGAGCGATCTCTGACAGTGATAAAGGGAGAGAGTGATCCCTGACAGTGATAAAGGAAGAGAGTGATCCCTGACAGTGATAAAGGGAGAGAGTGATCCCTGACAGTGATAAAGGGAGAGAGTGATCCCTGACAGTGATAAAAGGAGAGAGTGATCCCTGACAGTGATAAAGGGAGAGAGTGATCCCTGACTGTGATAAAGGGAGCGCGTGCACCCCGCCAGTGATAGAGAGAGAGTGATCCCTGACAGTGATAAAGGGAGAGAGCGATCCCTGACAGTGATAAAGGGAGCGAGTGCACCCTGACAGTGATAAAGGGAGAGAGTGATCCCTGACAGTGACAAAGGGAGAGAGCGATCTCTGACAGTGATAAAGGGAGAGAGCGATCCCTCACAGTGATAAAGGGAAAGAGCGATCCCTCACAGTGATAAAGGGAGCGAGTGCACCCTGACAGTGATAGAGAGAGAGTGATCCCTGACAGTGATAAAGGTAGAGAGTGATACCTGACAATGATAAAGGGAGAGAGTGATCCCTGACAGTGACAAAGGGAGAGAGCGATCTCTGACAGTGATAAAGGGAGAGAGCGATCCCTCACAGTGATAAAGGGAAAGAGCGATCCCTCACAGTGATAAAGGGAGCGAGTGCACCCTGACAGTGATAGAGAGAGAGTGATCCCTGACAGTGATAAAGGTAGAGAGTGATACCTGACAATGATAAAGGGAGAGAGTGATCCCTGACAGTGATAAAGGGAGAGAGCGATCCCTGACAGTGATAAAGGAGAGAGTGATCCCTGACAGTGATAAAGGGAGAGAGCGATCCCTGACAGTGATAAGGGAGAGAGTGATCCCTGACAGTGATAAAGGGAGAGAGTGATCCCTGACAGTGATAAAGGGAGAGAGCGATCCCTGACAGTGATAAGGGAGAGAGTGATCCCTGACAGTGATAAAGGGAGAGAGCGATCCCTGACAGTGATAAGGAAGAGAGTGATCCCTGACAGTGATAAAGGGAGAGAGCGATCCCTGACAGTGATAAATGGAGCGAGTGCACCCTGACAGTGATAAAGTGAGAGAGTGATCCCTGACAGTGATAAAGGGAGAGAGCGATCCCTGACAGTGATAAGGGAGAGAGTGATCCCTGACAGTGATAAAGGGAGAGAGCGATCCCTGACAGTGATAAGGAAGAGAGTGATCCCTGACAGTGATAAAGGGAGAGAGCGATCCCTGACAGTGATAAAGGGAGCGAGTGCACCCTGACAGTGATAAAAGGAGAGAGTGATCCCTGACAGTGACAAAGGGAGAGAGCGATCTCTGACAGTGATAAAGGGAGAGAGCGATCCCTCACAGTGATAAAGGGAAAGAGCGATCCTTCACAGTGATAAAGGGAGCGAGTGCACCCTGACAGTGATAAAGGGAGAGAGTGATACCTGACAATGATAAAGGGAGAGAGTGATCCCTGACAGTGATAAAGGAAGAGAGCGATCCCTGACAGTGATAAGGGAGAGAGTGATCCCTGACAGTGATAAAGGGAGAGAGCGATCCCTGACAGTGATAAAGGGAGAGAGTGATCCCTGACAGTGATAAAGGGAGAGAATGATCCCTGACAGTGATAAAGGGAGAGAGCGATCCCTGACAGTGATAAAGGGAGAGAGCGATCCCTGACAGTGACAAAGGGAGCGAGTGCACCTTGACAGTGATAAAGGGAGCGAGTGCACCCTGACAATGATAAAGGGAGAGAGTGATCCCTGACAGTGATAAAGGGAGAGAGTGATCCCTGACAGTGATAAAGGGAGAGAGTGATCCCTGACAGTGATAAAGGGAGAGAGTGATCCCTGACAGTGATAAAGGGAGAGAGCGATCCCTGACAGTGATAAAGGGAGAGAGTGATACCTGACAGTGATAAAGAGAGAGAGTAATCTCTGACAGTGATAAAGGGAGAGAGCGATCCCTGACAGTGATAAAGGGAGCGAGTGCACCGTGACAGTGATAAAGGGAGCGAGTGCACCCTGACAGTGGCAAAGGGAGAGATTTATCCCTGACAGTGATAAAGGGAGAGGCTTATCACTGACAGTGATAAAGGGAGGGGCTTATCCCTGACAGTGATAAAGGGAGAGAGTGATCCCTGACAGTGATAAAGGGAGAGAGCGATCCCTGACAGTGATAAAGGGAGAGAGCGATCCCTGACAGTGATAAAGGGAGCTAGTGCACCCTGACAGTGATAAAGGGAGAGACTTATCCCTGAAAGTGATAAAGGGAGAGGCTTATCCCTGACAGTGATAAAGGGAGAGGCTTATCCCTGACAGTGATAAAGGGAGAGGCTTATCCCTGACAGTGATAAAGGGAGAGAGTGATCCCTGACAGTGATAAAGGGAGAGGCTTATCCCTGAGAGTGATAAAGGGAGAGGCTTATCCCTGACAGTGATAAAGGGAGAGTTTTATCCCTGACAGTGATAAAGGGAGAGATTTATCCCTGACAGTGATAAAGGGAGAGGCTTATCACTGACAGTGATAAAGGGAGGGGCTTATCCCTGACAGTGATAAAGGGAGAGAGTGATCCCTGACAGTGATAAAGGGAGAGAGCGATCCCTGACAGTGATAAAGGGAGAGAGCGATCCCTGACAGTGATAAAGGGAGCTAGTGCACCCTGACAGTGATAAAGGGAGAGACTTATCCCTGACAGTGATAAAGGGAGAGGCTTATCCCTGACAGTGATAAAGGGAGAGGCTTATCCCTGACAGTGATAAAGGGAGAGGCTTATCCCTGACAGTGATAAAGGGAGAGAGTGATCCCTGACAGTGATAAAGGGAGAGGCTTATCCCTGAGAGTGATAAAGGGAGAGGCTTATCCCTGAGAGTGATAAAGGGAGAGGCTTATCCCTGACAGTGATAAAGGAAGAGGCTTATCCCTGACAGTGATAAAGGGAGAGTTTTATCCCTGACAGTGATAAAGGGAGAGATTTATCCCTGACAGTGATAAAGGGAGAGGCTTATCACTGACAGTGATAAAGGGAGGGGCTTATCCCTGACAGTGATAAAGGGAGAGAGTGATCCCTGACAGTGATAAAGGGAGAGAGCGATCCCTGACAGTGATAAAGGGAGAGAGTGATCCCTGACAGTGACAAAGGGAGAGAGCGATCTCTGACAGTGATAAAGGGAGAGAGCGATCCCTGACAGTGATAAAGGGAGAGAGTGATCCCTGACAGTGATAAAGGGAGAGAGTGATCCCTGACAGTGATAAAGGGAGAGAGCGATCCCTGACAGTGATAAAGGGAGAGAGTGATCCCTGACAGTGATAAAGGGAGAAAGCGATCCCTGACAGTGATAAAGGGAGAGAGTGATCCCTGACAGTGATAAAGGGAGAGAGCGATCCCTGACAGTGATAAAGGGAGAGAGCGATCCCTGACAGTGATAAAGGGAGAGAGTGATCCCTGACAGTGACAAAGGGAGAGAGCGATCTCTGACAGTGATAAAGGGAGAGAGCGATCCCTCACAGTGATAAAGGGAAAGAGCGATCCCTAACAGTGATAAAGGGAGCGAGTGCACCCTGACAGTGATAAAGGGAGAGAGTGATACCTGACAATGATAAAGGGAGAGAGTGATCCCTGACAGTGATAAAGGGAGAGAGCGATCCCTGACAGTGATAAGGGAGAGAGTGATCCCTGACAGTGATAAAGGGAGAGAGCGATCCCTGACAGTGATAAAGGGAGAGAGTGATCCCTGACAGTGATAAAGGGAGAGAATGATCCCTGACAGTGATAAAGGGAGAGAGTGATCCCTGACAGTGATAAAGGGAGAGAGCGATCCCTGACAGTGATAAAGGGAGAGAGTGATCCCTGACAGTGTCAAAGGGAGCGAGTGCACCTTGACAGTGATAAAGGGAGCGAGTGCACCCTGACAATGATAAAGGGAGAGAGTGATCCCTGACAGTGATAAAGGGAGAGAGTGATCCCTGACAGTGATAAAGGGAGAGAGTGATCCCTGACAGTGATAAAGGGAGAGAGCGATTCCTGACAGTGATAAAGGGAGAGAGTGATACCTGACAGTGATAAAGAGAGTAATCTCTGACAGTGATAAAGGGAGAGAGCGATCCCTGACAGTGATAAAGGGAGCGAGTGCACCCTGACAGTGATAAAGGGAGCGAGTGCACCCTGACAGTGACAAAGGGAGAGAGCGATCTCTGACAGTGATAAAGGGAGAGAGCGATCCCTCACTGTGATAAACGGAGAGAGCGATCCCTGATAGTGATAAAGGGAGCGAGTGCACCCTGACAGTGATAAAGGGAGAGAGTGATACCTGACAGTGATAAAGGGAGAGAGCGATTCCTGACAGTGATAAAGGGAGAGAGCGATCCCTGACAGTGATAAAGGGAGCGAATGCATCCTGACAGTGATAAAGGGAGAGGCTTACTCCTGACAGTGATAAAGGGAGAGAGTGATCCCTGACAGTGATAAAGGGAGAGAGCGATCCCTGACAGTGATAAAGGGAGAGAGCGATCCCTGACAGTGATAAAGTGAGCGAGTGCACCCTGACAGTGATAAAGGGAGAGGCTTATCCCTGACAGTGATAAAGGGAGAGAGTGATCCCTGACAGTGATAAAGGGAGCTAGTGCACCCTGACAGTGATAAAGGGAGAGGCTTATCCCTGACAGTGATAAAGGGAGAGGCTTATCCCTGACAGTGATAAAGGGAGAGGCTTATCCCTGACAGTGATAAAGGGAGAGGCTTATCCCTGAGAGTGATAAAGGGAGAGAGTGATCCCTGACAGTGATAAAGGGAGAGGCTTATCCCTGAGAGTGATAAAGGGAGAGGCTTATCCCTGACAGTGATAAAGGGAGAGGCTTATCCCTGACAGTGATAAAGGGAGAGTTTTATCCCTGACAGTGATAAAGGGAGAGGTTTATCCCTGACAGTGATAAAGGGAGAGGCTTATCACTGACAGTGATAAAGGGAGGGGCTTATCCCTGACAGTGATAAAGGGAGAGAGTGATCCCTGACAGTGATAAAGGGAGAGAGCGATCCCTGACAGTGATAAAGGGAGAGAGTGATCCCTGACAGTGATAAAGGGAGAGAGCGATCCCTGACAGTGATAAAGGGAGAGAGTGATCCCTGACAGTGATAAAGGGAGAGAGCGATCCCTGACAGTGATAAAGGGAGAGAGTGATCCCTGACAGTGATAAAGGGAGAGAGCGATCTCTGACAGTGATAAAAGGAGAGAGCGATCCCTGACAGTGATAAAGGGAGAGAGTGATCCCTGACAGTGATAAAGGGAGAGAGCGATCCCTGACAGTGATAAAAGGAGAGAGCGATCCCTGACAGTGATAAAGGGAGAGAGTGATCCCTGACAGTGATAAAGGGAGAGAGTGATCCCTGACAGTGATAAAGAGAGAGAGTGATCCCTGACAGTGATAAAGGGAGAGAGTGATCCCTGACAGCGATAAAGGGAGAGAGCGATCCCTGACAGTGATAAAGGGAGAGAGTGATCCCTGACAGTGATAAAGGGAGAGAGTGATCCCTGACAGTGATAAAGGGAGAGAGTGATCCCATATAAACATCCTGTCCTCGTGTACCCTAGAAACTTCTCTGAATATCTTGTATGTTTTGTCTTAATTTTCTTTAATTTTTATTCTGTCCTAAATGTTAGATTCACTCCTTCAGCTGCATATATATATATATATATATATATATATATATATATATATATATATATATATATATATATATATATATATATATATATATATATATATATATATATATATATATGCAACTGAAGGAGTGAAGGTAAGTTTTTTTCTTTAGAATACGTATTTACATTGTCTTATTGTTAAGTCTAGTTATAGAATCACTATAAATCTTATGACTACAAGCACTGATCTTGATACCAACCTCGTATTAAATGACTTAAATGAATCAAACAGCAACTGTAATTACTACACAGCAGAAAAAGCAAAGGCACTTCTCAAAGCCAACAAAATAATAGAAGTCCTCAGGTTGTTCTTCAACTCTATATATCTTTGGTTAGGCCTCATTACAGAATGGATATAAATTCACTGGAAAACGTACAGAGGAGGATGACAAAGTTGATCCCATGTATCAGAAATCTGCACTCTCTAGAAAGGCGTAGAATTAGGGGGGATATGATTGAGGTGTATAAATGGAAAACAGGAATAAATAAAGGGGATGTAAATAGCGTGCTGAAAATATCCAGCCAAGAAAGGAAATGCAGCAATGGTTTCAAGGTGAAAGTTAAGACACTTGTGCAACATCTGGTTATCTTCATTGTAGACGTTTCGCCATCCAGTGGCTTTATCAATACAGATTCTTGGACATAACAAGAAAACAGAAGAACTATATACAAAAGATGAGGTAATCAGTCCCTCAGCCTTGGAGGTGGTGTTCAGAGCACCGTGGTGCTCTAAACACCACCTCCAATGCAGATGTAGTATACACAGATTTTGCAAAAGCCTTTGACAAGTGCGACCATGGTGTAATAGCGCACAAAATGCGTGCTAAAGGAATAACTGGCCAAGTAGGCAGATGGATCTTCAACTTTCTAATCAATTGAACAGAGAGAGTAGTGGTAAACAGAGTTAAATCTAAAGCTGCCATAGTGAACAGCTCTGTTCCACAAAGTACAGTACTCGCCCCTATCCTGTTCCTTATCCTCATATCAGACATGGACAGAAATGTAAACCATAGCATCGTATCATCCTTTGGAGACGATACTAGAATCTGCATGAGAGTGTCATCCATTTTGGACACAGCAAATTTCCAAGAAGATATAAACCAAGTTTTCCAACGAGGAACGGAGTGCAATATGATGTTCAATGAAGACAAATTCCAAATACTCCGTTATGGAAAACTGAAGGAAATAATAGCTAGAACTGAGTATACTACAAATTCTAATCACACAACAGAGCGGAAAAGTAATGTGAAGGACCTGGGAGTGGTAATGTCTGAGGATCTCACCTTCAAGAATCAAAACAGTGCCATTATCAAATCTGCGAGGAAACTACTAGGATGGATAAGGAGAACATTCAAAATAGACACATGTGCAACTCTTGGGTATCTTTATTCAGGAAACGTTTCGCCACACAGTGGCTTCATCAGTCCATACATAGGAGAAACTTGAAGAACAGGAGGAGAATGAGGTAATCAGTCCCTCAACCTTGAGTCGATGTGGTCAGTCAAGGCTGAGGAACTGATTACCTCATTCTCCTCCTGTTCTTCAAGTTTCTCCTATGTATCGATTGATGAAGCCACTATGTGGCGAAACGTTTCCTGAATAAAGATACCCAAGAGTTGCACATGTGTCTAATTTATCAACGTGTCGGTTCTCTGAACAATTCATCTACGAGAACATTCAAGACAAGAGATGCCAAGCCAATGATGATCCTTTTCAAATCACTTGTTCTCTCAAGGTTGGAATGCTGCTGTACATTAACATCTCCATTCAAGGCAGTGAAATTGCAGATCTAGAGAATGTACAGAGAACTTTTATTGCACATATAAGTTCCATCAAACACCTTAAATACTAGGAACGCCTGGAAGCACTTGACTTGTGCTCACTTGAGCACAGGCGAGAGAGATATATCATAATCTACACCTGGAAGATCTTAGAGGAACTGATCCCTAATCTGCACGCAGAAATCACTCCCTACGAAACAAAGGACTTGGCAGGCGATGCTACATACCCCCAGTGAAAAGTAGCGGATTCATTAGTACACTAAGAGAAAACATAATAAGTGTCCGGGGCCCAAGACTGTTCAACAGCCTCCCACCAGCCATAAGGGGAATTACCAATAGATCCCTGGTTGCCTTCAAGAGTGAGCTGGACAGATAACTAAACAGCCTGGTTGATCAGGCCCTGATCCACCAGGAGACCTGGTCATGGACCGGGCCGCGGGGGCGTTGATCCCCGGAATACCCTCCAGGTAAACTCCAGGTAGGTAGCCCTAAGTGATTTACAAGTACTTAAGTGATTCACAAGTACCAGAGTGATTCAATAGTACCTGAGTGATTCACAAGTACCTGAGTGATTCACAAGTACTTAAGTGATTCCTAAGTCCTTAAGTGATTCACATGTGTCTTAATCGTCAGGCTTTTAGAATTAAAAAAAAAAATATATTAAAAGAATAAGACCTATTAAGAATAGAGAGGAGATTCAAGGTAGTAGTGTTTTAAGGAGAAGTTTGTAAGATTTACCTGTCACTTCACCTCGTTATGTGATAGAAACAATCAACACTCCAGCCAGTGAGAACTTATTTAACAGGCTTCTGTTTCACACACACACACACACACACACACACACACACACACACACACACACACACACACACACACACACACACACACACACACGCACACACCCCCAAGGCAACTGAACAATCCAAACCAACCATCACACACCGATCCCTCTGTTTCCACCCCCCGCACCACAGTTACAGTATTAGAACAGAAGTTGAAGGTTTGGTACACAAATGCAGATGGATTAACGAATAAACATGAGGAATGGCAAGAAAGAATCAATGAGAAGTCCCCAGACATCATAGCAGTTACAGAAACAAAACTCATGGAGACAATAACAGATGCAATCTTCCCACCAGGATACCAGATCATGAGGAAAGATAGAAGGGGCAGGGGGGGAGGTGGGGTTGCTCTGCTCGTAAAAAACAGATGGAAATTCGAGAAAATGGAAGGAATAGATGAGACGGGAGAAAGAGACTACATAGCCGGTACACTTCAGTCTGGGGAACACAAAGTGGTCATTCCAGTGATGTATAATCCACCACAGAACTGCAGGAGGCCAAGAGAGGAATATGAAGAGAGCAACAGAGCAATGGTGGACACACTTCCTGAGGTGGCAAGAAGAGCTCACTCCAGCAGAGCAAAGTTGCTGGTTATGGGGAATTTCAACCACAGGGAGATTGACTGGGAAAACCTGGAGCCACATGGGCGTCCCGAAACATGGAGAGCCAGGATGTTGGACGTGGTGCTGGAAAACCTCATGCACCAACATGTTAAGGACACTACCAGAGTGAGAGGGGAGGATGAACCAGCAAGATTGGACCTTATGTTCACCCTGGGCAGCTCAGATATTGAGGACATCAAGTATGAGAGTCCCCTAGGAGCTAGCGACCACGTGGTTCTGTGCTTTGAATACATAGTAGAGCTGCAAGTGGAGAGAATAACAGGAGTTGAATGGGAAAAGCCTGACTATAAAAGAGGGGACTACATAGGGTTGAAGAACTTCCTGCGGGAGGTCCAGTGGGACAGAGAACTGGCAGGAAAGCCAGTAAATGAAATGATGGAATATGTAACAACAAAATGCAAGGAGGCAGTGGAAAGGTTTATTCCCAAGGGCAACAGTAACAACGGGAAGACCAGAACGAGCCCCTGGTTTACCCGACGGTGTAAGGAGGCAAAAACAAAATGCAATAGAGAATAGAAAAAGTACAGAAGGCAGAGAACACACGAAAATAGGGAGATCAGTCGCAGAGCCAGGAATGAGTACGCACAGGTAAGGAGGGAGGCCCAGCGACAGTATGAAAATGACATAGCATCGAGAATCAAGACTGACCTGAAACTGTTGTATAGCCACATCAGGAGGAAGACAACAGTCAAAGACCAGGTGATCAGATTAAGGACAGAAGGTGGAGAACTCACAAGAAATGATCAGGAGGTATGTGAGGAGCTGAACAGGAGATTTAAGGAAGTTTTTAGAGTAGAGACAGGAAGGGCTGTGGGAAGACAGCACAGAAGGGAACATCAAGAAGGAATATACCAACAAGTGTTGGATGACATACGAACAACTGAGGAGGAGGTGAAGAAGCTCTTAAGTGACCTTGACACCTCAAAGGCGATGGGACCGGACAACATCTCCCCATGGGTCCTTAGAGAAGGAGCAGAGATGCTGTGCGTGCCTCTAACCACAATCTTCAACACATCCCTTGAAACTGGGCAACTACCTGAGAAATGGAAGACAGCTAATGTAGTCCCCATATTTAAGAAAGGAAACAGAAACGAGGCACTAAACTACAGACCTATGTCTCTGACATGTATTGTGTGCAAAGTCATGGAGGAGAGTGGTCGAACACCTGGAAAGGAACAAGATTATAAATGAAAACCAGCATGGGTTCATGGAAGGCAAATCTTGTATCACAAACCTCCTGGAGTTTTATGACAAGGTAACAGAAGTAAGACACGAGAGAGAGGGGTGGGTAGATTGCGTTTTCCTAGACTGCAGGAAGGCCTTTGACACAGTTCCCCACAAGAGATTAGTGCAGAAGCTGGAGGATCAGGCGCACGTAAAAGGGAGGGCACTGCAATGGATAAGAGAATACCTGACAGGGAGGCAGCAACGAGTCTTGGTACGTGAAGAGGTATCACAGTGGGCGCCTGTTACGAGCGGGGTCCCACAGGGGTCAGTTCTAGGACCAGTGCTACTTTTGATATATGTGAACGACATGATGGAAGGAATAGACTCTGAAGTGTCCCTGTTCGCAGATGACGTGAAGTTGATGAGAAGAATTAAATCGGATGAGGATGAGGCAGGACTGCAAAGAGACCTGGACAGGCTGGACATGTGGTCCAGCAACTGGCTTCTCGAATTCAATCCAGCCAAATGCAAAGTCATGAAGATTGGGGAGGGGCAAAGAAGACCGCAGACAGAGTATAGGCTAGGTGGACAAAGACTACAGACCTCACTCAGGGAGAAAGACCTTGGGGTGACCATAACACCGAGCACATCACCGGAGGCACACATCAACCAAATAACCGCTGCAGCATACGGGCGCCTGGCAAACCTGAGAATAACATTCCGATACCTTAATAAGGAATCGTTCAAGACACTGTACACTGTGTATGTTAGGCCCATACTGGAGTATGCAGCACCAGTCTGGAACCCACACCTGGTCAAGCACGTCAAGAAGTTAGAGAAAGTACAAAGGTTTGCAACAAGGCTAGTCCCAGAGCTCAAGGGAATGTCGTACGAGGAAAGGTTAAGGGAAATCGGACTGACGACACTGGAGGACAGAAGGGTCAGGGGAGACATGATAACGACATACAAGATACTGCGGGGAATAGACAAGGTGGACAGAGATAGGATGTTCCAGAGAGGGGACACAGGGACAAGGGGTCACAACTGGAAGCTGAAGACTCAGACGAGTCACAGGGACGTTAGGAAGTATTTCTTCAGTCATAGAGTTGTCAGCAAGTGGAATAGCCTAGCAAGTGAAGTAGTGGAGGCAGGAACCATACATAGTTTTAAGAAGAGGTATGACAAAGCTCAGGAAGCAGAGAGAGAGAGGATCCAGTAGCGATCAGTGAAGAGGCGGGGCCAGGAGCTGAGTCTCGACCCCTGCAACCACAATTAGGTGAGTACACACACACACATGACGACAAGGTGGCAGTTCATAAGAGAAAGTGGTAAAAAAATGAGGGATAGATGAAGGGAGGGGAGGAAACAGGTTTGAAAGGGATAGTTAACAGATGATGAAGAGGTGACTTTACTCAACTATTTGTACTCACCTATTTCTGGTTGCTGGGTTGAGCCTTACCTCCTAGCCCCATCTATGAATCAGTTACGAAGGGTCACTCTTTTCCTGGTTTCATGGCTCCTATCATGCGTTCTCAAAACTGTTTGGTTCTCCCACAGGTGTATGTGTAGTGACTGAATAGAGAGATGATAATGAGTTAGAAGGGAGAGGGTGCTAACCACATGAAGTGCAACGTAGGTGCTGGTACACAAAGTACAACATAGGTACTGGCACACGAAGTCCATCATAGGTGCTGGCACAAGAAATACGACGTACGTGCTGTCTACACTAAGTCCAAAATAGGCAGCACAGTCCAGCTGATCAGGGATTGACTTCGAGAAATTTGTCTGGTTCTTTCTTGAAGACAGCCAGGGTTTGTTGGTAATCTACTTTATGTAGAAAAGTCTTGGCCCCTTCACACTTATTGAGTTTTCCCTTAGTATACTCAATAAGCACCTAGTTTTAATTGGGGGCACCTTGTGCCGTCTGTCAATCCTCCTACTGTCATAGGGAATGATTTGTGTGTGTAGATATGGGACCAATCCTAGTATTTTCCAGGTGTAAATTATTGTGTTGTTTGTCTCTCCTTATTTCCAAAGAGTGCAGAACGAGGGCCTTCAAACATTTCCAGTAATTTAGGTGCTTCACAGAAACTATGCGGACAGTAAGGTTGTCCGCACAAGAGAGAACAAGCAACTTAAAGAGCAACAGCATTAGCTTGGTATCCCTTGTTTTGAAGGTCCTGGTTATACAATTATTTTCCTTGCGGTTGTGATAATGACACTCAGGATGGCCTATTCAACAGGGAAGGAAGGAAGTGAGCAAGAGGAAAGACGCAGGAGGAAAGTCAGCGAGAGAGAGACATAAGAGGAGAAATATGGCACAAAGGGAAAATAAAAAAGGGCTAGATAATGATGAGAAAGGAGGAGAGGATGAATCAATCAGTGACCACAGGACTCGTAAGGAAGGATAGGCTAGGATATAAAATAAATTGAGGATTAAGGGTATATAGAGGTGATAAAGTTAAGTGGACAGGACCCCTTGTGTTGTGGTGGTGGTGTTAACTGTTAGTTTCTTTATGAGTGTGGTGGTGGTGGTGGTGGTGGTGGTGGTGGTGGTGGTGGTGGTGGTGGTGTTAACTGTTAGTTTCTTTATGAGTGTGTGGTGGTGGTGGTGGTGGTGGTGCTGTTGTGTCAGTGTCTTCACGAGTGTCTGGTGGTGTTAACTGTTAGTGTCTTTCCGAGTGTGTGGTGGTGGTGGTGTTGTGTCAGTGTCTTCATGAGCGCCTGGTGGTGTTAACTGTGTCTTCACGATTGTGTGGTGGTGTTAACTGTGTCTTCACGAGCGCCTGGTGGTGTTAACTGTGTCTTCAGGATTGTGTGGTGGTGTTAACTGTGTATTCACGAGCGCCTGGTGGTGTTAACTGTGTCTTCAGGATTGTGTGGTGGTGTTAACTGTGTCTTCACGAGCGCCTGGTGGTGTTAACTGTGTCTTCAGGATTGTGTGGTGGTGTTAACTGTGTCTTCACGAGCGCCTGGTGGTGTTAACTGTGTCTTCAGGATTGTGTGGTGGTGTTAACTGTGTCTTCACGAGCGCCTGGTGGTGTTAACTGTGTCTTCAGGATTGTGTGGTGGTGTTAACTGTGTCTTCACGAGCGCCTGGTGGTGTTAACTGTGTCTTCAGGATTGTGTGGTGGTGTTAACTGTGTCTTCACGAGCGTCTGGTGGTGTTAACTGTGTCTTCACGATTGTGTGGTGGTGTTAACTGTGTCTTCACGAGCGCCTGGTGGTGTTAACTGTGTCTTCAGGATTGTGTGGTGGTGTTAACTGTGTCTTCACGAGCGCCTGGTGGTGTTAACTGTGTCTTCAGGATTGTGTGGTGGTGTTAACTGTGTCTTCACGAGCGCCTGGTGGTGTTAACTATGTCTTCAGGATTGTGTGGTGGTGTTAACTGTGTCTTCACGAGCGCCTGGTGGTGTTAACTGTGTCTTCAGGATTGTGTGGTGGTGTTAACTGTGTCTTCACGAGCGCCTGGTGGTGTTAACTGTGTCTTCAGGATTGTGTGGTGGTGTTAACTGTGTCTTCACGAGCGCCTGGTGGTGTTAACTGTGTCTTCAGGATTGTGTGGTGGTGTTAACTGTGTCTTCAGGATTGTGTGGTGGTGGTGTTCAAGTTTATTTTTAGACGTACCGACTTAAATCTTCTTACTGTGGAAGGAGAGTGGAAGGTTGTAAGGTGACAACCTCATGGAAAGGTCACTGATACCTTCTAGACCATGTGCTTAGTAACCTGTACCATTGTAGCAGTAGGACGGGGTGAGGATAAGTAAAAAATGAGGAAAGGAGACATGAGAAGAGATAGTGCTGTCCTAGCTACCACAGCTGTCTCTCAAATGATGAGGCGAGTTGGAAGGTGAGGGCGGTACAATAAATGAGGAAATTCGCCCGTAAAATTCAAATATTAAACTCATGATGGTGTTGAATTATCACATGTGTCCCCTTGTGCAGGTACCAGAGAGGTTGTGTTTGTTACCCTGCCCAGACCTGTGAGTATCTGTGCCGTTGTAACCATGGGTTCTCTCAGTTGTCAGATTTGCGTCGTTAAGTCTGGAAAAAGTAACACGAATGCAGTATTTTGCGATCCTTTATTAAGAACGTTTCGCCCACACAGTGGGCTTTATCGAGTCACAAACAATTTGTTTTTGACTTGGTTAAACCCACTGTGTGAGCGAAACGTTGTCAATAATGGATCGCATTATACTGCATTCGTGTTTCTTTTATTCATGTTGTCGGTATTTTCTACTATTTATCCGAGGAAGTAGAGTGTAGAACGACTGTGTGAGTGTGAGAGACATTAAGTGCCTCACTCTCTCAATAACCATTCATCACAACACACGCACTCACACACTCACACACGCACACACACACGCACTCACACACACACACACACACACACACACACACACACACACACACACACACACACACACACACACACACACACACACACACACACAAACACACACACACACACACACACACACACACACACACACACACACACACACACACACGCACACGCAAAAACTAAGTGCACCAGAGAATGGAAAAGGTACAGGAGGCATAGGACCCAGGAAAATAAGGAGATTAGTAGAAGAGCCAGAAACGAGTATGCACAGATAAGGAGGGAGGCCCAGCGACAGTACGAAAACGACACAGCATCGAAAGTCAAGTCTGACCCGAAACTGCTGTATAGCCACATTAGGAGGAAGACAACAGTCAAAGACCAGGTGATAAGGCTGAGGAAAGAAGGTGGAGAACTCACACGAAACGATCAAGAAGTATGTGAGGAGCTCAATATGAGATTTAAGGAAGTATTTACAGTGGAGACAGGAAGGCCTCTGGGGGACAGAACAGAGGGGGACATCAGCAAGGAATATACCAACAAGTGTTGGATGACATACATACAAATGAGGAGGAGGTGAAGAAACTGCTAAGGGACATCGACACCTCAAAGGCAATGGGACCGGACAACATCTCCCCATGGGTCCTTAGAGAGGGAGCAGATATGCTGTGTGTGCCACTTACCACAATCTTCAACACATCCCTGGAAACTGGGCAACTACCTGAGGTATGGAAGACGGCAAATGTAGTTCCCATTTTTAAAAAAGGAGACAGAAAATAGGCACTAAACTATAGACCTGTGTCACTGACGTGTATAGTATGCAAAGTTGTGGAGAAGATTATCAGGAGGAGAGTGGTGGAGCAGCTGGAACGGAACAAAAGTATAAACGTCAAAGCACGTATTCATGGAAGGCAAATCCTGTGTCACAAACCTTCTGGAGTTTTATGGTAAAGTAGCAGAAGTAAGACAAGAGAGAGAGGGGTGGGTTGATTGCATCTTCTTGGACTGCAAGAAGGCCTTTGACACAGTTCCTCACAAGAGATTAGTGCAGAAGCTAGAGGATCAGGCGCATATAACAGGAAGGGCACTGCAATGGATCGGAGAATACCTGACAGGGAGGCAACAACGAGTCATGGTACGTGATGAGGTATCACAGTGGGCACCTGTGAGAAGCGGGGTCCCACAGGGGTCGGCCCTAGGACCAGTGCTATTTTTGGTATATGTGAACGAAATGATGGAAGGGTTAGACTCAGAAGTGTCCATGTCCGCAGATGATGCGAAGTTAATGAGGAGAATTAAATCAGATGAGGATCAGGCAGGACTTCAAAAACACCTGGACAGACTGGACACCTGGTCCAACAACTGGCTTCTCGAATTTAACCCTGCCAAATGCAAAGTCATGAAGATCGGGGAAGGGCACAGAAGACCGCAGACGGAGTATAGACTAGGTGGCCAAAGACTGCAAACCTCGCTCAAGGAGAAAGATCTTGGGGTGAGCATAACACCGAGCATGTCTCAGGAAGCACACATCAACCAGATAATTGCTGCAGCATATGCACGCCTGGCAAACCTGAGAACAGCGTTCCGATGCCTTAGTAAGGAATCGTTCAAGACACTGTACACCGTGTACGTCAGGCCCATACTGGAGTATGCAGCACCTGTTTGGAACCCGCACTTGATCAAGCACGCCAAGAAATTAGAGAAAGTGCAAAGGTTTGCGACAATGTCCTATGAAGAAAGGTTAAGGGAAATCGGCCTGACGACACTGGAGGACAGGAGGGTCAGGGGAGACATGATAACGACATATAAAATACTGCGCGGAATAGACAAGGTGGACAAAGACAGAATGTTCCAGGGAGGGGACACAGAAACAAGAGGTCACAATTGGAAGTTGAAGACTCAGATGAGTCAAAGGGATGTTAGGAAGTATTTCTTCAGTCATAGAGTTGTCAGGCAGTGGAATAGCCTAGAAAGTGACGTAGTGGAGGCGGGAACCATACATAGTTTTAAGACGAGGTTTGATAAAGCTCATGGAGCAGGGAGAGACAGGAGCCAGTAGCAACCAGTAAAGAGGCGGGGCCAGGAGCTAAGACTCGACCCCTGCAACCACAAATAGGTGAGTACACACACACACACACACACACACACACACACACACACACACACACACACACACACACACACACACACACACAAAGGACGTACAATATACATCCAGGGAGACAATGTGGACAGAGATAGACTATAAACAAGGAAGGGAGCAGGGCGAGAGGACACAGATGGAAGCTGAACACTCAGATGAGTCAAGATAGGCAAGGCAGAATTCATCTAGCGTTAAGGTAGTCGTGATGTGGAATAAACTAGACAAGGACACAGTAGGGGCTAGGACCATTAATGGATTTAAAAGTAAATATGACAAAGACAGATCAAAGTAACCATGAAAAGAAACTTACGAGGCGGTCCCAAGAGCTGGAGGTGAAAGCATACCAACCTGAAAAGTATGCGGTACACGTTTATAGAAAAAAAATGGTGGAAACCTTATTACAACGAGAACTACTGAACGAGCAACACGGATTTACCTGGAGTTTACCTGGAGAGAGTTTCGGGGGTCAACGCCCCCGCGGCCCGGTCTGTGACCAGGCCTCCTGGTGGATCAGCGCCTGATCAACCAGGCTGTTGCTGCTGGCTGCACGCAAACCAACGTACGAGCCACAGCCCGGCTGATCAGGAACTGACTTTAGGTGCTTGTCCAGTGCCAGCTTGAAGACTGCCAGGGGTCTGTTGGTAATCCCCCTTATGTGTGCTGGGAGGCAGTTGAACAGTCTCGGGCCCCTGACACTTATTGTATGGTCTCTTAACGTGCTAGTGACACCCCTGCTTTTCATTGGGGGGATGTTGCATCGTCTGCCAAGTCTTTTGCTTTCGTAGTGAGTGATTTTCGTGTGCAAGTTCGGTACTAGTCCCTCTAGGATTTTCCAGGTGTATATAATCATGTATCTCTCCCTCCTGCGTTCCAGGGAATACAGGTTTAGGAACCTCAAGCACTCCCAGTAATTGAGGTGTTTTATCTCCGTTATGCACGCCGTGAAAGTTCTCTGTACATTTTCTAGGTCGGCAATTTCACCTGCCTTGAAAGGTGCTGTTAGTGTGCAGCAATATTCCAGCCTAGATAGAACAAGTGACCTGAAGAGTGTCATCGTGGGCTTGGCCTCCCTAGTTTTGAAGGTTCTCATTATCCATCCTGTCATTTTTCTAGCAGATGCGATTGATACAATGTTATGGTCCTTGAAGGTGAGATCCTCCGACATGATCACTCCCAGGTCTTTGACGTTGGTGTTTCGCTCTATTTTGTGGCCAGAATTTGTTTTGTACTCTGATGAAGATTTAATTTCCTCGTGTTTACCATATCTGAGTAATTGAAATTTCTCATCGTTGAACTTCATATTGTTTTCTGCAGCCCACTGAAAGATTTGGCTGATGTCCGCCTGGAGCCTTGCAGTGTCTGCAATGGAAGACACTGTCATGCAGATTCGGGTGTCATCTGCAAAGGAAGACACGGTGCTGTGGCTGACATCCTTGTCTATGTCGGATACGAGGATGAGGAACAAGATGGGAGCGAGTACTGTGCCTTGTGGAACAGAGCTTTTATACAAGGAAAATTCTAATTAAGACACATGTGCAGCGGTTGGGTATCTTTATTGTTGAAACGTTGCACCTACACTGTAGGTTTCTTCAGTCAAATACTGAGACAGTTGGTGTAGTAGTGAAATGAAGATGATGTAAATTAGTCCATCAACCTTGGAGAAATAGTATTTCATTTGGTCAGTCGCTCAGCCTAGAGAAGAATTCAGTTCAGTGGCTTGGAACTTCATATCGTTCCAGATTTTTCTCCAGGCTGACAGACTAACCACCTCAAATACTATTTCTCCAAGGTTGATGGACTGATTAGACCATCTTCATTTCACTACTACACTGCTGCCTCTGTATCTGACTGAAGAAACCTACTGTGTAGGCGAAACATTTTAACATTAAAGATACCCAAGTGTTGTATATGTGTCTTAATCAACATTTTCAACATAAGGAAAGTTTTTCCTTACACACCTAAAGGAAATATACGAGAGGATGAAAGATAGTACAGAAAGGTATGGGTGGATGGCAGACTGTTAGAAGACCTTTAACAATATTACAGACGAGACTATTAACATGGAGAAGGAAGTGGGAGTAAAGGGCCGCGTCACCAGCCAAGGAAATACCTAACCACCATAAGGCAGAGAGTCACAGTAGGGAATTACACATTAAGACAGAAGAAAAAAAAACTGGTGGAATACCTCCAGGGTTAGTTAATGAATCTGTTAACCTTGATTTAAGTAGATGATCTACCAGGGGTTGTCAAGTGCTTCATGTCGATGTTCGCAGATGATGGCAATGCCACGGAGGAAGATGGTAAAAAAATCTGCAGAGAGACCTCAGACATGCTGCAAGAATGTTCCAGCAACTGGTTATGGAGTTAAATGCTAACAAGTGGGAGAAGGAGACCGACGACCATGAAACCATATGGGAGAAAGAAAATGAAAGCGACACATAAAGAAGACATTAACAAGTGGGAGAAGAAGGCGGACGACCATGTATCATCTGGGAGGAAGAAAATGAAAGCGACATATAAAGAAGATATTTATATAGCAGAGGCGCACACCAACACCGACAGCACACGTAGGCCTAGACAATCTACAAACTGCCATAAAATAACTGAACAAAGAATGATTCACAATGCTGCGAACAATACACGTGTGGCCAGTACTAAAGCAAACAGCACCAAGATGAAGCCCATTATATATGTAAAGAAACTTGAAACAATGCTGATGCTTGCCACTACACTGGTCTAGGAACTGAAGGATCAGCTACCAGGAAACGCTTTGGGAGCTGAACTTCTTATTACTGAAAATGAGAACCATCAGAGGAGATAAGATCAAAACGTACACGATACTCTGAAGCAGTGACCAGGGAGACAGAGTCTGACATGAAAGAAACCAGCACGAGAGGACACACACACACACACACACAGACACACACACACACACACACA
>NC_091319.1:21065808-21158308 GCF_038502225.1 Cherax quadricarinatus | reverse complement strand
TCTTTGTTGAGGAAACGTTTCGCAACACAGTGGTTTCATCAGTCCATACTACAATCCATCTACAATCCTGTCAGACACTGCAACTTCTTGGGATCTTAATACTTGGGAATTCTTCGCTTGCCTAACCCTTGGGTACGACCTACTTCCACATTGAACAAATGTGACACCACCTACGACTGCTGCACCTCTCCTGCCATACGGTATATAAGCTGCTTCTCCGCTCATATGCCGTATTCTATTCAAGATTGATGGACTGACCACATCGACTCAAGGTTGAGGGACTGATTACCTCATTCTCCTCCTGTTCTTCACATTTATCCTTTGCATGGACTGATGAAGCCACTGTGTGGCGAAACGTTTCCTCAACAAAGATACCCAAGATTTGCACATGTGTCTAATTTAACAACGTGTCGGTTGTTAGGTAAGACACATATGCAACAGTTAGGTATCTTTATTGTGAAACGTTTCGCCTACACAGTAGGCTTCTTCAGTCAAGTACAGAAAAGTTGATAGAAGCAGAAGATACTTGAAGACGATGTAATCAGTCCATCACCCTTAAAGTTTTGAGGTGGTCAGTCCCTCAGTCTGGAGAAGAGCATTGTTCCATAGTATATTATCCATATTGTTTCATACTATGGAACAATGCTCTTCTCCAGACTGAGGGAATGACCACCTCAAAACTTTAAGGGTGATGGACTGATTACATCGTCTTCAAGTATCTTCTGCTTCTATCAACTTTTCTGTACTTGACTGAAGAAGCCTACTGTGTAGGCGAAACGTTTCACAATAAAGATACCTAACTGTTGCATATGTGTCTTACCTAACAACCTGTCGGTATTTTATACCATTTTAATGTTCAACGTGTCGGTTCTTTGAACCATTCATCTACAATATTTGGGAATATTTAGTCAGGAAGAAACGTTTCGTCAGCCAGTGGCTTCTTCAGTCCTATACAAAGAAGATCGGTGGAAAAAGAGGAGTTTGAGGTAATTAGTCTCTCAGCCTGGAGTCCATCAGTCTTGAAGACTAATGGACTGAACACATCGACTCCAAGCTGAGGGACTGATTACCTCAAACTCGTCTTCTCCTTCCACCGTTCTTCTTTGTACTGGACTAAAGAAGCCACTGACTGGCGAAACGTTTCCTCCTCAATAAAGGTTCCCAAATGGTAGGTAAGACACATAGGCAACATTTAGGTAACTTTATTCCGAAACGTTTCGCCTACACAGCAGGCTTCTTCAGTCGAGTACAGAAAGTAGGCAGGAGCAGTAGAGATGTGAAGACGATGTAATCAGTCCATCACCCTTGAAGTCGTAGATTTGAGGTTGTCAGTCCCTCAGCCTGGAGAAGTTCTGTTCCAAAGTCTGGAACTAACTGTAGATCAAGCGACAGTGTTGAGACTTAAATACTGTCGGAAGGAGAGGTGCAGGGTGGTAGTAGTGAGAATGTAGCCACTCAGAAGTCACGTCCCTCTCAGATCAAACAATTCTCACTTGAAAAAGTTGTCCAAAGTGTTTTCTCTTCTGTACCAAGATGCCATTGTGTTGCAGTGTCTGACAGAGTGAATATCAAAATGGTATACAGAAGAGAAAACACTTTGGACAACTTTTTCAAGTGAGAATTGTTTGATCTGAGAGGGACGTGACCTCTCAGTGACTACATTCTCACTACTACTACTCTGCACCTCTCTTTCCGACAGTATTTAAGTCTCAACACTGTCGCTTGATCTTCAGTTAGTTCCAGACTTTGGAACAGAACTTCTCCAGGCTGAGGGACTGACAATCTCAAATCTACGACTTCAAGGGTGATGGACTGATTACATCGTCTTCACATCTCTACTGCTCCTGCCTACTTCCTGTACTCGACTGAAGAAGCCTACTGTGTAGGCGAAACGTTTCGGAACAAAGTTGCCTAAATGTTGCCTATAAGAACATAAGAATGTAGGAACACTGCAGAAGGCCTACTGGCCCATACGAGGCAGGTCCTCGTTATTGTATACCATTTTGATATTCACAAAGGTTCCCAAATGTTGCACAAGTGTCTTATTCTTCAACTTTTTTGGTTTTCTAAACTATTTATCATAACTCTGTTGCTAAACCAGTAATGAGCCCTTTGCATCTCTCTGAATATACTTTTGTGTTTTGTTTACTGCTTCTGTTCGTCTCTTGTCAGAAAATCTAGTATCCTTCTTCCTACATTTCCCGTTATAAGAACTGACCTCAGTGTACGAGTTATCACTCCAGGAGCGCCTTCGTCTAATACCTTGGCAAAATCCACGTAGACCACATCTATATTTTGATTTTTTTCCAAGGCTTCCGTAATCATGTCGTACTGGTCCAGCAGCTGTGACAGGCACAGTCTTCCCGTTCTAAATCCATATTGATTTGGGTTGTGCGGATCACGGTTTCTCCATAAATTAACGTCACATTATCCATAAATTGACGTCACATCTCCCATAAATTGACGTCACATCGCTCTGATGATGTGTAATGTTATTGCTATTGGCCTATTACTGTCTTTTTTTTTTTTTTTTTTTGTCAGCGTTCTGTTGCCTCCTTTGTGAAGAGGAGGTTTGTTTGCACTTATTAAATCTGTTCCTGAAATGAGTTCTGACGACGGTGACTGGTCTTTTACCGAAACATTAATACGCAAGTTAATAAAAAATATTTGAAGCCTTTCCTCAGTTGCTGTGATTTATGTTTCTTTAATTTCTATAATCTTTGAAAAGATATTCAGATTGCGTCTCTAATTGAGAGATACACTGCTTCTAAGTACATTCTTGCTCACTGTCTCCATGTGAGAGAAACACTGTTTTTAAGTACGTTCCTTCTCACTGTCTCCAAGTGAAAGAAACACTACTTTTAAGTATATTTTCTCTCGTTGCTTTCCAGCATCTTGATTAAACCTCCGTTTTTATTTTTCCATCGTTTTTATATTTTACTGAATCAACTGATTTCCATTTTATGTTGTAGAACTTGTTGTGTAGTTTGTTTATGTCATATATTACTTTATTACATTTCCTGTCTATCAGTTATTGCCTTCGATCATCATATTTTCCTTTCAAGTGATCTAGTTCGTCGTGTTTGTTTTTCTCTTAAGTAAGGCTCGTCACAGGTGTTACTTCTAACAGAACTGGTGTTTGTTTGTTCTTCTGTTAAGTAAGACCTGCTAACAGGTGTTATTTCTAACAGAGGTGCTGGTTCACTCTTCTCAGTGGGATTATATCGTTTATATTTACCATTTCTTTTCTTCTCTAACAAATTTATGATACTGACTGTGTGTTGCCACACCCATACCCACCTCCTCTGCCCATGTACCCACGCCCACACCCACCACCTTCGCCCATGCCCACGTACTCTACTGTAATAGCTTCCAGGTAAGAAGGTCTGGTGTGGGAGTGTGTGGGAGAGTCTGGGGAAGTGTGGGAGGCTGCAAGAGCCATAAATGGAGGAAGAAGGGGAAGTGGCAGGGGAGGAGGGGATCATGAGAGGGGGCAGGGAAGGAGGCCGTGGGAGGGAAGCAGGGGAAAGTTGGGGAGTGAGGCAGGAGATGGGTGCGGGAGAGAAGAACTGGGGTTGAAGGGTTTGGGGAAGACGAAGAGGAGCTGGAGGGAGTGGAGTGAGAGCATGAAAGGAGAGAGAGCATGAAAGAGAGAGGCTGGAAGGATAGGGATTAGAAGGCAAGGAGCATTACAGAGAAGGATAAACAGACGTTATGGTAAAGGAGAGGTAGTAAGGATACATAATAACACTAAGCCATTAAAGTCAAGAATTTACATGAAGAATTAGTGTAACTTAAAATTAATATCCAGTATTACTCTCAAATAATAATTGTAACCATATCTACTTACTGTACTTTCTACTCACAGAATAAGTTAAGTAAGATTCGTCAGGACACAAGACAGCTGCCTCCCGCAGCTGTGTCCGCATGACCGATACCTCCCGCTTGCTTAACGATTCACTTATATAAAAACATTAGATGTATTTTGATCGCTCGTCGATACAAGAAAGGTATCCCAGTATTGCATAACCTTGGTCTGGCCCGAGGCCGGGCTCTGGGAGTAGAAAAACTCTCGGAACTCATTAATTAAAGGTATAAAAGTTAAAACACTTGTGCAACATCTGGTTATCTTTATTGTAGACGTTTCGCCATCCAGTGGCTTTATCAATACAGATTCTTGGACATAATAAGAAAACAGAAGAACTATATACAAAAGATGAGGTAATCAGTCCCTCAGCCTTGAAGGTGGTGTTTAGAGCACCGTGGTTATAGAGATTCTGAAGCACAGGCAAGGAGACTGGCGCTTATATAGGCGTCAGTGAATAGGGACGTGTAGCAGACGAGGGCATAGTCACTGGTAAGCGGGATTCCCCAGTGGAAGTAGGTCCTTCCCAAATTGATGGATTAGTTGAAGTAGCCTCTTGGTTCAGAGGACATCTACATCACCTTCTTCACGGCTACTTCAACTAATCCATCAATTTGGGAAGGACCTACTTCCACTGGGAAATCCCGCTTACCAGTGACTATGCCCTCGTCTGCTACACGTCCCTATTCACTGACGCCTATATAAGCGCCAGTCTCCTTGCCTGTGCTTCAGAATCTCTATAACCACGGTGCTCTAAACACCACCTTCAAGGCTGAGGGACTGATTACCTCATCTTTTGTATATAGTTCTTCTGTTTTCTTATTATGTCCAAGAATCTGTATTGATAAAGCCACTGGATGGCGAAACGTCTACAATAAAGATAACCAGATGTTGCACAAGTGTCTTAACCTTCATCTTGTCGGTATTGTATACCTGTCCTGCACAATTAAAGGTATATCAAAGCCGCCCTGTAACTCAATGCATGCGATTGGAATAGTGCAGAATGTGGCATAAGTTGATAATGCAGTTACAGATTTGAAGATCTGATGCGAATTATAAGAGGTATTTATAAGTCATCACACAGAAACTAAACAATTCAGTCTTTAATAAAAATGACAAATTAGGATCTACAGAGTCCAACACTAATTCAAGCCGTCTTTTACATACACCAGCTTTGAAAATTTAAAGCCAGTCTAAAATGACATTCTCTAAGCAACTCCCAGAGATGAATATATAATATACAGAGCACGTTAAGTTTAAGCCGCCCAGAGAATGCACTTTTAAGGTATCAGCACTGAAGTTCTGAAGTTAATCGAAAGACGCATTTCCAAATTATCACATTAAAACCCATGTTTCAATTTTCAAAATTTCATGAAAAAATGGCAGATGGGAACCTACACAAGCTAGAATCAATCCAAGAATTTTCTCTAAGCATAATTCACCAGGGGAGACACTCTCTGGTTATTTCTAAGAAACCAATTTCCTTACTAAATTATGAACATTAAAAGTTACACAACTTAAAATTAATGCCAAGTTTCCATCTGCAGTTGGAGTGTGAACAAGTTAATATTTATGAAGGGATTCAGCGAAAGCGGTTAGCTGGACTTGAGTCCTGGAGGTAAGAGAACAGTGCCTGCACTCTGAAGGAGGGATGGGGATATTGCAGTTTGTAGGGGTATCTGAGCAGTTATGTCGGCACAGTTTTGGCAAGGCAGTGATGGAGTGAGTAATGGTGAAAGTGTTTATTTTTTCCGAAACATCCTACCTCAGTGAGAGATGGCCGGTGTGCTTCAAAAACCAGCCTTAAATGTTTGAATGTCACCAGAAAATACTGCTGAGTCCAACGATTTGAAGTTTATTAACTACATTAGTAAATTTGAGAAAAGTGTTTGTACACAGCCTAAACCCAACCCAAAAACGTTTCATCCATTTCAGTAAATGCAGCATCCATTAAAGATTGAAGTTGTTCAGAAGATGCAAACTCCCGTTTCTGAATGAAAAATAATATGACTCACGAAATCGTAATGACACAACTGCAAACAAACCGTACCACGGGTGGGGTTTGAACCCGCAAGCATGGCCCAGTGGCTAACGCGACGGTCTGCAGTGTTGAGACTCTGACCGCGGGTTCAAACCCTACCCGTGGTATGGTTTAAAAATAATATGATTTTGAAATTAAAACTGACAAAATGGGAACTACACATTCCACTAAACTTCCTTCTAACAGACAACAGTGGAGAAAAGTTCAAGCCAATTACAAGAGGTTTTCTAGAGTTACGACATGAAAACCAAAACTGGAAATGGTCTATATAAAATTGACCAGTGGGCAGCTGTACTTGTGAATTGTTTCATGAACTTTACTCTATTCCTAGTTAACCAGAGTTGAAAATTTAAAGCTAATCAGATAAAGTGTTCTGAAGTTGTAAACGAAAACTTTGAGAGTAAATTAGTGGAACACCGTAGCTAACATGACCTCCTCTGTCATAATATTGCATGAAAAAATGGTATTTAAGGGATCACTAAAGTAGTGAAAGGAACATGATAAAAAATTAATTTTTTAATATTTTTTTCAGTTTTCTCGTCTCATTTATATTTTATTTAAAAATTTCTACAACTGTACAAGAAAAACATTTCATTTTATATGTATGTGTATATATATATATATATATATATATATATATATATATATATACATATATATATATATATATATATATATATATATAAATATATATATATATATATATATATATATATATATATATATATATATATATATATATATATATATATATATTTGAAGAAACTCGGATATAAGTTTTGCCATGAACTGGCAAACTGGTTCCTAGGTTTTCTCTCATTAAGATGCTGTAAGTTTGAAGGTGATCTGAAAATATGTTCTATAGTTATTACACAGAAAACAATTTATTTAATAAAACTGGCAAATTAAAATTAACACAACTCAAACAGAATGCCGAGCTTTCTTTTAATAAAAGCCACGAACACTTAAAGTTTGAAGAGTATCAGATGATGCATTCTCCAGTAATTCTAAGTTTCTTAATTTGCACCCAGTCTAAACTTAAGGAGTGTCTTCCTTCTTATACAACACATCAGTGTGAATATTTTCTAACCGATAAGATGAATCATTAGGTAGCTATTAAATGGAAATTTATATAGCTATTTATTTAATAAAACTGACAAACTGTGACTTATGCAACTCAATAACGAGGTGAACCTTACTTTCTGGAACACACCACGGCGGGAAAACTGAAGCCCACCAGAAGTCATTTTCCAGTTATTGCATAAATTATAATGATTACACATTTTATAAAAAAAATATTGTGCGTTAAGAAATTTGCCAACACGAACTAAACTTCACGGGTACTCTCCTGGCTGTAAGATGCAACACTCTTAAGATGTTGAAGCCACTGGGTACTCTCCTGGCTGTAAGATGCAACACTCTTAAGATGTTGAAGCCACTGGGTACTCTCCTGGCTGTAAGATGCAACACTCTTAAGATGTTGAAGCCACTGGGTACTCTCCTGGCTGTAAGATGCAACACTCTTTAGATGGTGAAGCCACTGGGTACTCTCCTGGCTGTAAGATGCAACACTCTTTAGATGTTGAAGCCACTAGGTACTCTCCTGGCTGTAAGATGCAACACTCTTAAGATGTTGAAGCCACTGGGTACTCTCCTGGCTGTAAGATGCAACACTCTTAAGATGTTGAAGCCACTGGGTACTCTCCTGGCTGTAAGATGCAACACTCTTTAGATGGTGAAGCCACTGGGTACTCTCCTGGCTGTAAGATGCAACACTCTTTAGATGTTGAAGCCACTAGGTACTCTCCTGGCTGTAAGATGCAACACTCTTTAGATGTTGAAGCCACTAGGTACTCTCCTGGCTGTAAGATGCAACACTCTTTAGATGTTGAAGCCACTAGGTACTCTCCTGGCTGTAAGATGCAACACTCTTTAAATGTTGAAGCCACTAGGTACTCTCCTGGCTGTAAGATGCAACACTCTTTAGATGTTGAAGCCACTAGGTACTCTCCTGGCTGTAAGATGCAACACTCTTTAGATGTTGAAGCCACTAGGTACTCTCCTGGCTGTAAGATGCAACACTCTTTAGATGTTGAAGCCACTGGGTACTCTCCTGGCTGTAAGATGCAACACTCTTTAGATGTTGAAGCCACTGGGTACTCTCCTGGCTGTAAGATGCAACACTCTTTAGATGTTGAAGCCACTGGGTACTCTCCTGGCTGTAAGATGCAACACTCTTTAGATGTTGAAGCCACTGGGTACTCTCCTGGCTGTAAGATGCAACACTCTTTAGATGGTGAAGCCACTGGGTACTCTCCTGGCTGTAAGATGCAACACTCTTTAGATGTTGAAGCCACTGGGTACTCTCCTGGCTGTAAGATGCAACACTCTTTAGATGGTGAAGCCACTGGGTACTCTCCTGGCTGTAAGATGCAACACTCTTTAGATGGTGAAGCCACTGGGTACTCTCCTGGCTGTAAGATGCAACACTCTTTAGATGGTGAAGCCACTGGGTACTCTCCTGGCTGTAAGATGCAACACTCTTTAGATGGTGAAGCCACTAGGTACTCTCCTGGCTGTAAGATGCAACACTCTTTAGATGGTGAAGCCAACCATACCCCCGGCCGGGATTGAACCCGCGGTCATAGTCTCAAAACTCCAGCCCGTCGCGTTAGCCACTAGTGGCTAACGCGACGGGCTGGAGTTTTGAGACTCTATGACCGCGGGTTCAATCCCGGCCGGGGGTATGGTTTATTTGCAATCGTGTCATTACGATTTCTTGAGTCATGGTGAAGCCACTAGGTACTCTCCTGGCTGTAAGATGCAACACTCTTTAGATGTTGAAGCCACTGGGTACTCTCCTGGCTGTAAGATGCAACACTCTTTAGATGGTGAAGCCACTGGGTACTCTCCTGGCTGTAAGATGTAACACTCTTTAGATGTTGAAGCCACTGGGTACTCTCCTGGCTGTAAGATGCAACACTCTTTAGATGGTGAAGCCACTAGGTACTCTCCTGGCTGTAAGATGCAACACTCTTTAGATGGTGAAGCCACTAGGTACTCTCCTGGCTGTAAGATGCAACACTCTTTAGATGTTGAAGCCACTGGGTACTCTCCTGGCTGTAAGATGCAACACTCTTTAGATGTTGAAGCCACTGGGTACTCTCCTGGCTGTAAGATGCAACACTCTTTAGATGTTGAAGCCACTGGGTACTCTCCTGGCTGTAAGATGCAACACTCTTTAGATGTAGAAGCCACTGGGTACTCTCCTGGCTGTAAGATGCAACACTCTTTAGATGTTGAAGCCACTGGGTACTCTCCTGGCTGTAAGATGCAACACTCTTTAAATGTTGAAGCCACTAGGTACTCTCCTGGCTGTAAGATGCAACACTCTTTAGATGTTGAAGCCACTGGGTACTCTCCTGGCTGTAAGATGCAACACTCTTTAGATGTTGAAGCCACTAGGTACTCTCCTGGCTGTAAGATGCAACACTCTTTAGATGTTGAAGCCACTGGGTACTCTCCTGGCTGTAAGATGCAACACTCTTTAGATGTTGAAGCCACTAGGTACTCTCCTGGCTGTAAGATGCAACACTCTTTAGATGTTGAAGCCACTGGGTACTCTCCTGGCTGTAAGATACAACACTCTTTAGATGTTGAAGCCACTGGGTACTCTCCTGGCTGTAAGATGCAACACTCTTTAGATGTTGAAGCCACTGGGTACTCTCCTGGCTGTAAGATGCAACACTCTTTAGATGTTGAAGCCACTAGGTACTCTCCTGGCTGTAAGATGCAACACTCTTTAGATGTTGAAGCCACTGGGTACTCTCCTGGCTGTAAGATGCAACACTCTTTAGATGTTGAAGCCACTAGGTACTCTCCTGGCTGTAAGATGCAACACTCTTTAGATGCTGAAGCCACTGGGTACTCTCCTGGCTGTAAGATGCAACACTCTTTAGATGTTGAAGCCACTGGGTACTCTCCTGGCTGTAAGATGCAACACTCTTTAGATGTTGAAGCCACTGGGTACTCTCCTGGCTGTAAGATGCAACACTCTTTAGATGTTGAAGCCACTGGGTACTCTCCTGGCTGTAAGATGCAACACTCTTTAGATGGTGAAGCCACTGGGTACTCTCCTGGCTGTAAGATGCAACACTCTTTAGATGTTGAAGCCACTGGGTACTCTCCTGGCTGTAAGATGCAACACTCTTTAGATGGTGAAGCCACTAGGTACTCTCCTGGCTGTAAGATGCAACACTCTTTAGATGTTGAAGCCACTAGGTACTCTCCTGGCTGTAAGATGCAACACTCTTTAGATGTTGAAGCCACTGGGTACTCTCCTGGCTGTAAGATGCAACACTCTTTAGATGTTGAAGCCACTGGGTACTCTCCTGGCTGTAAGATGCAACACTCTTTAGATGTTGAAGCCACTGGGTACTCTCCTGGCTGTAAGATGCAACACTCTTTAGATGATGAAGCCACTAGGTACTCTCCTGGCTGTAAGATGCAACACTCTTTAGATGTTGAAGCCACTAGGTACTCTCCTGGCTGTAAGATGCAACACTCTTTAGATGTTGAAGCCACTGGGTACTCTCCTGGCTGTAAGATGCAACACTCTTTAGATGTTGAAGCCACTGGGTACTCTCCTGGCTGTAAGATGCAACACTCTTTAGATGTTGAAGCCACTGGGTACACTCCTGGCTGTAAGATGCAACACTCTTTAGATGTTGAAGCCACTGGGTACTCTCCTGGCTGTAAGATGCAACACTCTTTAGATGGTGAAGCCACTGGGTACTCTCCTGGCTGTAAGATGCAACACTCTTTAGATGTTGAAGCCACTGGGTACTCTCCTGGCTGTAAGATGCAACACTCTTTAGATGGTGAAGCCTCTAGGTACTCTCCTGGCTGTAAGATGCAACACTCTTTAGATGGTGAAGCCACTAGGTACTCTCCTGGCTGTAAGATGCAACACTCTTTAGATGTTGAAGCCACTGGGTACTCTCCTGGCTGTAAGATGCAACACTCTTTAGATGTTGAAGCCACTGGGTACTCTCCTGGCTGTAAGATGCAACACTCTTTAGATGTTGAAGCCACTGGGTACTCTCCTGGCTGTAAGATGCAACACTCTTTAGATGTAGAAGCCACTGGGTACTCTCCTGGCTGTAAGATGCAACACTCTTTAGATGTTGAAGCCACTGGGTACTCTCCTGGCTGTAAGATGCAACACTCTTTAAATGTTGAAGCCACTAGGTACTCTCCTGGCTGTAAGATGCAACACTCTTTAGATGCTGAAGCCACTGGGTACTCTCCTGGCTGTAAGATGCAACACTCTTTAGATGTTGAAGCCACTAGGTACTCTCCTGGCTGTAAGATGCAACACTCTTTAGATGTTGAAGCCACTGGGTACTCTCCTGGCTGTAAGATGCAACACTCTTTAGATGTTGAAGCCACTAGGTACTCTCCTGGCTGTAAGATGCAACACTCTTTAGATGTTGAAGCCACTGGGTACTCTCCTGGCTGTAAGATGCAACACTCTTTAGATGTTGAAGCCACTGGGTACTCTCCTGGCTGTAAGATGCAACACTCTTTAGATGTTGAAGCCACTAGGTACTCTCCTGGCTGTAAGATGCAACACTCTTTAGATGTTGAAGCCACTGGGTACTCTCCTGGCTGTAAGATGCAACACTCTTTAGATGTTGAAGCCACTGGGTACTCTCCTGGCTGTAAGATGCAACACTCTTTAGATGTTGAAGCCACTGGGTACTCTCCTGGCTGTAAGATGCAACACTCTTTAGATGTTGAAGCCACTGGGTACTCTCCTGGCTGTAAGATGCAACACTCTTTAGATGTTGAAGCCACTGGGTACTCTCCTGGCTGTAAGATGCAACACTCTTTAGATGTTGAAGCCACTGGGTACTCTCCTGGCTGTAAGATGCAACACTCTTTAGATGTTGAAGCCACTGGGTACTCTCCTGGCTGTAAGATGCAACACTCTTTAGATGTTGAAGCCACTGGGTACTCTCCTGGCTGTAAGATGCAACACTCTTTAGATGTTGAAGCCACTAGGTACTCTCCTGGCTGTAAGATGCAACACTCTTTAGATGTTGAAGCCACTAGGTACTCTCCTGGCTGTAAGATGCAACACTCTTTAGATGTTGAAGCCACTAGGTACTCTCCTGGCTGTAAGATGCAACACTCTTTAGATGTTGAAGCCACTGGGTACTCTCCTGGCTGTAAGATGCAACACTCTTTAGATGTTGAAGCCACTGGGTACTCTCCTGGCTGTAAGATGCAACACTCTTTAGATGTTGAAGCCACTGGGTACTCTCCTGGCTGTAAGATGCAACACTCTTTAGATGTTGAAGCCACTGGGTACTCTCCTGGCTGTAAGATGCAACACTCTTTAGATGGTGAAGCCACTGGGTACTCTCCTGGCTGTAAGATGCAACACTCTTTAGATGTTGAAGCCACTGGGTACTCTCCTGGCTGTAAGATGCAACACTCTTTAGATGGTGAAGCCACTGGGTACTCTCCTGGCTGTAAGATGCAACACTCTTTAGATGGTGAAGCCACTGGGTACTCTCCTGGCTGTAAGATGCAACACTCTTTAGATGGTGAAGCCACTGGGTACTCTCCTGGCTGTAAGATGCAACACTCTTTAGATGGTGAAGCCACTAGGTACTCTCCTGGCTGTAAGATGCAACACTCTTTAGATGGTGAAGCCACTAGGTACTCTCCTGGCTGTAAGATGCAACACTCTTTAGATGTTGAAGCCACTGGGTACTCTCCTGGCTGTAAGATGCAACACTCTTTAGATGGTGAAGCCACTGGGTACTCTCCTGGCTGTAAGATGCAACACTCTTTAGATGTTGAAGCCACTGGGTACTCTCCTGGCTGTAAGATGCAACACTCTTTAGATGTTGAAGCCCCTGGGTACTCTCCTGGCTGTAAGATGCAACACTCTTTAGATGTTGAAGCCACTAGGTACTCTCCTGGCTGTAAGATGCAACACTCTTTAGATGTTGAAGCCACTGGGTACTCTCCTGGCTGTAAGATGCAACACTCTTTAGATGTTGAAGCCACTGGGTACTCTCCTGGCTGTAAGATGCAACACTCTTTAGATGTTGAAGCCACTGGGTACTCTCCTGGCTGTAAGATGCAACACTCTTTAGATGTTGAAGCCACTGGGTACTCTCCTGGCTGTAAGATGCAACACTCTTTAGATGTTGAAGCCACTGGGTACTCTCCTGGTTGTAAGATGCAACACTCTTTAGATGTTGAAGCCACTGGGTACTCTCCTGGCTGTAAGATGCAACACTCTTTAGATGTTGAAGCCACTGGGTACTCTCCTGGCTGTAAGATGCAACACTCTTTCGATGTTGAAGCCACTGGGCACTCCCCTGGCTGTAAGATGCAACACTCTTTCGATGTTGAAGCCACTGGGTACTCCCCTGGCTGTAAGATGCAACACTCTTTCGATGTTGAAGCCACTGGGTACTCTCCTGGCTGTAAGATGCAACACTCTTAAGATGTTGAAGCCACTGGGTACTCTCCTGGCTGTAAGATGCAACACTCTTTAGATGTTGAAGCCACTGGGTACTCTCCTGGCTGTAAGATGCAACACTCTTAAGATGTTGAAGCCACTGGGTACTCTCCTGGCTGTAAGATGCAACACTCTTTAGATGTTGAAGCCACTAGGTATTCTCCTGGCTGTAAGATGCAACACTCTTAAGATGTTGAAGCCACTGGGTACTCTCCTGGCTGTAAGATGCAACACTCTTTAGATGTTGAAGCCACTGGGTACTCTCCTGACTGTAAGATGCAACACTCTTTAGATGTTGAAGCCACTAGGTACTCTCCTGGCTGTAAGATGCAACACTTTTTAGATGTTGAAGCCACTAGGTACTTTCCTGACTGTAAGATGCAACACTCTTTAGATGTTGAAGCCACTAGGTACTCTACTGGCTGTAAGATGCAACACTTTTTAGATGTTGAAGCCACTAGGTACTCTCCTGACTGTAAGATGCAACACTCTTTAGATGTTGAAGCCACTGGGTACTCTCCTGGCTGTAAGATGCAACACTCTTTAGATGTTGAAGCCACTGGGTACTCTCCTGGCTGTAAGATGCAACACTCTTTAGATGTTGAAGCCACTGGGTACTCTCCTGGCTGTAAGATAAGAACATAAGAAGAACATAAGAACATAAGAACGAAGGAACACTGCAGAAGGCCTACTGGCCCATGCGAGGCAGGTCCAAGTCCCTACCGGCTTAAGCCAATGCACCCAACCTAGTCAGGTCAGGTCACATTGACTTAAGGGAGGAACACGGCAACCGACCTGTTAGCACAAGCTATCAGGTCTAACTCACACCCACCCACATCTACTCATGTATTTATCCAACCTATTTTTAAAGCTACACAACGTTCTGGCCTCTATAACGGTACTTGGGAGTTTGTTCCACTCATCCACAACTCTATTACCAAACCAGTACTTTCCTATATCCCTCCTGAATCTGAATTTTTCCAACTTAAAACCATTGCTGCGAGTCCTGTCTAGGCTAGATATTTTCAGCACACTATTTACATCCCCTTTATTTATTCCTGTCTTCCACTTATAAACCTCAATCATATCCCCCCTAATTCTACGTCTTTCTAGAGAGTGCAGTTTCAGGGCCCTTAGTCTATCCTCATAGGGAAGGTTTCTGATACATGGGATCATCTTTGTCATCCTCCTTTGTACATTTTCCAGAGAATTTATATCCATTCTGTAATACGGTGACCAAAACTGTGCAGCATAATCTAAATGAGGCCTAACCAAGGATGTATAGAGTTGAAGAACAACCTGAGGACTCCTATTATTTATGCTTCTTGATATGAAGCCAAGGATTCTATTAGCTTTATTGCGAACACTTATGCACTGTTGTCTTGGTTTCAGATTACTGCTAACCAGAACTCCTAAATCTTTTTCGCAATCCGTAATATTAAGATCTACATTATTTAGTTTATATGTGGCATGGTTATTGTCCTGTCCAACATTTAGAACTTTGCATTTGTCTATATTAAACTGCATCTGCCACTTCTCCGACCACTGCATCAGTCTATTCAAATCTTCCTGGAGTGCTCGAATGTCCTCGTCAGAATGAATTCGACGGCCTATTTTGGTGTCATCGGCAAACTTGCCGATGTCGCTCTTTATGCCCTCATCTATGTCGTTTATGTAGATTGTGAACAGCAGGGGGCCCAACACTGACCCCTGTGGAACACCGCTCGTGACGCTTCCCCACTCTGATTTCTCCCCATTTATGCAAACTCTCTGCTGCCTATTTGTCAACCATGCCTCTATCCAGGAAAAAATTTCTCCTCCTATTCCATGTGCTTTAATTTTCCTCAATAGTCTCTGATGTGGGACCCTGTCAAAAGCCTTACTGAAGTCCATATACACAATATCATATTCATTACCATGATCTACCTCCTCAAATACCTTAGTGAAAAAAGTTAATAAATTCGTAAGGCAGGAACGCCCCTTTGTAAAACCATGCTGAGATTCGTTGATTAATTTATGCTTTTCAAGGTGGCTACGAACTGCCTCGGCAATTATTGATTCCATAAATTTTCCCACTATGGAGGTTAGGCTTATTGGTCTATAGTTCGAAGCTAAGGACCTGTCACCTGTTTTGAAAATAGGTATCACATTTGCCATTTTCCACTTATCTGGCACCATGCCAGTTTGTAGTGATATGTTGAAAAGATTAGCCAAAGGTGTGCTAAGCTCCTCTTTACATTCCTTTAGAACCCTTGCATACAGTTCATCAGGGCCTGGGGATTTGTTAGGTTTTAATTTATCTATTTGCCTAAGGACCATGTCACTTGTGACCCTAATAGTGCACAGTTTATTATCGTCCTGTTCTACATAATTTATCATTACTGGAATATCACTGGTATCCTCCTGTGTAAAAACTGAGAGGAAGTATGTGTTAAAAATTCTACACATTTCCTTATCACTGTCAGTGAGCTGACCCGAGGAACTTTTGAGTGGGCCTATCTTGTCCCTGATCTTACTTCTGTATACCTGAAAGAATCCTTTTGGGTTAGTCTTCGATTCTCTTGCAACTTTAACCTCATAATCTCTTTTTGCTTTTCTAATTCCCTTTTTTATTTCTCTCTTTAACTGAATATATCGATTTCTTAATTGCCCCTCTCCTCTTTTGATTTGCCTATATATGCCTCTCTTTTGACCAATCAGATATTTTAATCTATTGTTCATCCATTTAGGATCATTTTTGTTTGATCTGATTTCCCTATTTGGAACATAATTTGACTGAGCAGCTAGAACTAAGCCCTGGAAAGCATCATATCGGCAACCATCACCACCTACCTGACCCCTAGTCAGGTCATTCCAGTTCAGCCCACCTAAGTAATTTTTCAGTCCTATGAAATCAGCCAAGCGAAAGTCAGGGACGGAGACTTGATTGCCATTATTAGGGGAATTCCATGATATGTTAAAACTGAGTGATTTGTGATCACTCTCCCCAAGCTCATCATTAACCTCAAGATTATTAATTAGTGTTTCCCTACTGGCAAGAACCAAGTCAAGGAGGTTATTTCCCCTAGTTGGCTCTGTCACAAACTGTTTTAAAAAACAATCCTGGATCGTATCAAGAAAGTCACCCGACTCTAAATTTCCTGTCAAATTGCTCCAGTCAATCTGTCTATAGTTGAAATCTCCCATTAGCACAACATTTTCGTATGTGGATGCCTTACGAATTTCGTCCCATAGAAGTTTACTGCACTCCCTATCAAGATTTGGGGCCCTGTAAATCACACCCAAAATTAGTTTTTCTCGGCCCTCGAGAAGCTGTAACCAAACAGATTCAGTGGCTGACGCTTCTAATTTAATATCTTGTCTAACACAACAATTTAAATTGTCTCTGACATACATCGCTACTCCACCACCTTTCCTGTTGACCCTGTCAGTGTGGAATAATTTATAGCCTTGTATGTGACATTCAGAGGGCATCTCTCTATCTTTCAGATTGAGCCAGGTCTCTGTTATAGCAATAATATCTATGTTTCCTGCACTTGCAATTAATCTTAGCTCATCTATCTTATTTCTAACACTCCTGCTATTAGTATAGTAAACCTTAAGGGAGCTAGTCCCTTGCTGCCCTCTGCTGTCCCCCTTTGTTTGCTGACCTGTTCTATTGTCTTTATTTATAACTTCATGCTGAATGCCTTTTATACAGTTACTGTTTCCAACCCTAGTGTTGCAACCTGCTTGTTTCCCACACACACCCATACCTCTATCTTCCATCAGTTTAAAATCATAGGCATTTCACCAACGGCCTTCTCAATCGAGTCTGCAAGTGCTACCACCCCTGCCCCAGAGAGATGAACCCCATCCCTTGCATACATATCATGTTTGCCATAAAAGTTGTTCCAGTTGTCAATGAATGGGATTGCAAGTTCCTTGCAGTATCTGTCTAGCCAGCAATTTACACCAATTGCCCTAGACAACCATTCATTTCCTACTCCCCTTCTAGGCAAGATGCTACATATGATTGGGATCCCTCCCTTAGACTTAATGAAATCTATAGCTGACCTGTACTTATCTAGCAGCTCTTCTCTCCTACCCTTCCCAATATCATTTCCACCAGCACTGAGACAGATAATGGGCTTGTTCCCATTACCTGACATGATATTATCCAGTCTGTTGACAATGTCCCCAACACCAGCTCCAGGGAAGCACACTCTATCTCTCATCTTCTTATTCCTATTACAAAAAGCACGGTCAACATATCTTACCTGAGAGTCACCAACCACAAGAATGCGCTTACCTTCATTAGCAGGGGCAGTAGTACCCTTACCTTCACTGGCCACTGAAGTACATTCATCCTGGAGAACAGAGAAGCGATTTCCTACCTTCAGATCTTCACTCTTAACTTTCCTTACTCTGATGCGCCTCCCATTACTGTGAACAACTCGCCACTTGTAGCAGGTGCTGGGCTGCACCTCACTGCTGGTAGCCGTTGCTACCTCCCCACCTACAGCCTCCTCACAGTGAGAGACAGACTGCACCTCACTGCTAGAAGCCTCATTCCCCACATCTCCAACCACCTCACACTCTCTCCCAGGCCCATTGAGGTGGACCTTCAGCCTCCCAATCTCCTCCTGGAGAAGCAAGACCTCCTCCTTCAACTCTCCAAACTCAGTTTTTAAAACACTGCAGAAGCAAGCCATGCTTTGTAACCGTCCACGCTAATCCCCAAAGCAGCTGTAAGATGCAACACTCTTTAGATGTTGAAGCCACTGGGTACTCTCCTGGCTGTAAGATGCAACACTCTTTAGATGTTGAAGCCACTAGGTACTCTCCTGGCTGTAAGATGCAACACTCTTTAGATGTTGAAGCCACTGGGTACTCTCCTGGCTGTAAGATGCAACACTCTTTAGATGTTGAAGCCACTGGGTACTCTCCTGGCTGTAAGATGCAACACTCTTTAGATGTTGAAGCCACTGGGTACTCTCCTGGCTGTAAGATGCAACACTCTTTAGATGTTGAAGCCACTGGGTACTCTCCTGGCTGTAAGATGCAACACTCTTTAGATGTTGAAGCCACTGGGTACTCTCCTGGCTGTAAGATGCAACACTCTTTAGATGTTGAAGCCACTGGGTACTCTCCTGGCTGTAAGATGCAACACTCTTTAGATGTTGAAGCCACTAGGTACTCTCCTGGCTGTAAGATGCAACACTCTTTAGATGTTGAAGCCACTAGGTACTCTCCTGGCTGTAAGATGCAACACTCTTTAGATGTTGAAGCCACTAGGTACTCTCCTGGCTGTAAGATGCAACACTCTTTAGATGTTGAAGCCACTGGGTACTCTCCTGGCTGTTAGATGCAACACTCTTTAGATGTTGAAGCCACTGGGTACTCTCCTGGCTGTAAGATGCAACACTCTTTAGATGTTGAAGCCACTGGGTACTCTCCTGGCTGTAAGATGCAACACTCTTTAGATGTTGAAGCCACTGGGTACTCTCCTGGCTGTAAGATGCAACACTCTTTAGATGGTGAAGCCACTGGGTACTCTCCTGGCTGTAAGATGCAACACTCTTTAGATGTTGAAGCCACTGGGTACTCTCCTGGCTGTAAGATGCAACACTCTTTAGATGGTGAAGCCACTGGGTACTCTCCTGGCTGTAAGATGCAACACTCTTTAGATGGTGAAGCCACTGGGTACTCTCCTGGCTGTAAGATGCAACACTCTTTAGATGGTGAAGCCACTGGGTACTCTCCTGGCTGTAAGATGCAACACTCTTTAGATGGTGAAGCCACTAGGTACTCTCCTGGCTGTAAGATGCAACACTCTTTAGATGGTGAAGCCACTAGGTACTCTCCTGGCTGTAAGATGCAACACTCTTTAGATGTTGAAGCCACTGGGTACTCTCCTGGCTGTAAGATGCAACACTCTTTAGATGGTGAAGCCACTGGGTACTCTCCTGGCTGTAAGATGCAACACTCTTTAGATGTTGAAGCCACTGGGTACTCTCCTGGCTGTAAGATGCAACACTCTTTAGATGGTGAAGCCACTAGGTACTCTCCTGGCTGTAAGATGCAACACTCTTTAGATGGTGAAGCCACTAGGTACTCTCCTGGCTGTAAGATGCAACACTCTTTAGATGTTGAAACCACTGGGTACTCTCCTGGCTGTAAGATGCAACACTCTTTAGATGTTGAAGCCACTGGGTACTCTCCTGGCTGTAAGATGCAACACTCTTTAGATGTTGAAGCCACTGGGTACTCTCCTGGCTGTAAGATGCAACACTCTTTAGATGTAGAAGCCACTGGGTACTCTCCTGGCTGTAAGATGCAACACTCTTTAGATGTTGAAGCCACTGGGTACTCTCCTGGCTGTAAGATGCAACACTCTTTAGATGTTGAAGCCACTAGGTACTCTCCTGGCTGTAAGATGCAACACTCTTTAGATGTTAAAGCCACTGGGTACTCTCCTGGCTGTAAGATGCAACACTCTTTAGATGTTGAAGCCACTAGGTTCTCTCCTGGCTGTAAGATGCAACACTCTTTAGATGTTGAAGCCACTGGGTACTGTCCTGGCTGTAAGATGCAACACTCTTTAGATGTTGAAGCCACTGGGTACTCTCCTGGCTGTAAGATGCAACACTCTTTAGATGTTGAAGCCACTAGGTACTCTCCTGGCTGTAAGATGCAACACTCTTTAGATGTTGAAGCCACTGGGTACTCTCCTGGCTGTAAGATGCAACACTCTTTAGATGTTGAAGCCACTGGGTACTCTCCTGGCTGTAAGATGCAACACTCTTTAGATGTTGAAGCCACTAGGTACTCTCCTGGCTGTAAGATGCAACACTCTTTAGATGTTGAAGCCACTGGGTACTCTCCTGGCTGTAAGATGCAACACTCTTTAGATGTTGAAGCCACTGGGTACTCTCCTGGCTGTAAGATGCAACACTCTTTAGATGTTGAAGCCACTGGGTACTCTCCTGGCTGTAAGATGCAACACTCTTTATATGTTGAAGCCACTGGGTACTCTCCTGGCTGTAAGATGCAACACTCTTTAGATGTTGAAGCCACTGGGTACTCTCCTGGTTGTAAGATGCAACACTCTTTAGATGTTGAAGCCACTGGGTACTCTCCTGGCTGTAAGATGCAACACTCTTTAGATGTTGAAGCAACTGGGTACTCTCCTGGCTGTAAGATGCAACACTCTTTCGATGTTGAAGCCACTGGGTACTCCCCTGGCTGTAAGATGCAACACTCTTTCGATGTTGAAGCCACTGGGTACTCCACTGGCTGTAAGATGCAACACTCTTTCGATGTTTAAGCCACTGGGTACTCTCCTGGCTGTAAGATGCACACTCTTAAGATGTTGAAGCCACTGGGTACTCTCCTGGCTGTAAGATGCAACACTCTTTAGATGTTGAAGCCACTGGGTACTCTCCTGGCTGTAAGATGCAACACTCTTTAGATGTTGAAGCCACTGGGTACTCTCCTGGCTGTAAGATGCAACACTCTTTAGATGTTGAAGCCACTGGGTACTCTCCTGGCTGTAAGATGCAACACTCTTTAGATGTTGAAGCCACTGGGTACTCTCCTGGCTGTAAGATGCAACACTCTTTAGATGTTGAAGCCACTGGGTACTCTCCTGGCTGTAAGATGCAACACTCTTTAGATGTTGAAGCCACTGGGTACTCTCCTGGCTGTAAGATGCAACACTCTTTAGATGTTGAAGCCACTGGGTACTCTCCTGGCTGTAAGATGCAACACTCTTTAGATGTTGAAGCCACTGGGTACTCTCCTGGCTGTAAGATGCAACACTCTTTAGATGTTGAAGCCACTGGGTACTCTCCTGGCTGTAAGATGCAACACTCTTTAGATGTTGAAGCCACTGGGTACTCTCCTGGCTGTAAGATGCAACACTCTTTAGATGTTGAAGCCACTCAAAAGAGATACTCAAATATATTTAACGGTAATCTAAATTTTTCACAATTTCAAACATAAAACTAGCAGACGTGCACCCACCCACTCGACTGTCATTGTTTTCCACCGTCAAGTTAAGAGGCACTGGTTTTTTTTTTAAGTATGAAACTACACTGTAGAAGGTTTTGAAAATCGTCAGAGAAACTTCAGGATTCTGGGACTGGGCACAACAAATTTGATCATAGGTCATCTGTACATGCCGATTGTTCTTAGAATTTTCTCCTAGTTACCGTACACCAACACTGAAACTATGAAGCCGATAGGATGAGAATATGATGAACGAAATAAAAACGAAAAGTTGAGAGAAAAAACAACTTTGGCAACCACTGAAAGGTCTCTCTTCTGGGATATATAAATATGTAGATAATTATTCTAGATAAAGCGACTCAAGGTGATTATTGTATACGAGCAAGAGAAGGGGGAAGTGGAAAGTTATGTGAACACCCACACATTGTAACACCCACACATTGTAACACCCACACATTGTAACACCCACACATTGTAACACCCACACATTGTAATACCCACATATTGTAACACCCACACATTGTAACACCCACATATTGTAACACCCAAACATTACAACATCCACACACTGTAACACCCAAACATTGCAACATCCACACATTATAACACCCACACATTGTAACACCCACACATTGCAATACCCACACATTGTAACACCCACACATTATAACTCCTATACATTGTAACACTCACACATTGTAACTCTTATACATTGTAACATGCACACATTGTAACTCCCACACATTGTAATACCCACACATTGTAACACCCACACATTGTAACACCCAGACGTTGTAACACCCAGACGTTGTATCGCCCATACATTGTAACACCCACACATTGTAACACCAGCACATTTCAACACCCACACTTTGCAACACCCACGTATTGTAACACCCACACTTTGCAACACCCACATATTGTAACACCCACACATTGCAATACCCACAAATTGTAACACCCACACATTGTAACACCCACACATTGCAACACCCACACATTGTAACACCCACACATTGCAACACCCACGCATTGCAACACCCACACATTGCAACACCCACAAATTGCAACACCCACAAATTGCAACACCCACACATTGCAACACCCACATATTGTAACACCCACGCATTGCAACACCCACGCATTGCAACACCCACACATTGCAACACCCACACATTGCAACACCCACACATTGCAACACACACATTGCAACACACACACATTTCAACACCCACACATTGCAACACACACATTGCAACACACACACATTGCAACACCCACACATTGCAACACACACACATTGCAACACACACACATTTCAACACCCACACATTGCAACACCCACACATTGCAACACCCACACATTGCAACACCCACACATTGCAACACCCACACATTGCAACACCCACACATTGCAACACACACACATTGCAACACCCACACATTGCAACACCCACGCATTGCAACACCCACACATTGCAACACCCACACATTGCAACACCCACACATTGCAACACCCACACATTGCAACACCCACACATTGCAACACACACATTGCAACACCCACACATTGCAACACCCACACATTGCAACACCCACACATTGCAACACCCACACATTGCAACACCCACACATTGCAACACCCACACACTGGAGTATACTGACACACTTCACTGCAGCATGAAAACCTTATAGATGAGTTGGTTTCCTCCTCATTAGGTTACTCTCATGTGTATTTCCCCTTTATATAGGTTTCCCTCCTCATGAAGGTTTACCTCATGTAGATTTATTCCTCATGCAGGTTTCCCCCTTCATGTAGGTTATCCCTTCATGTAGGTTACCTCATGTAGGTTTCACCTCATGTAGGTTTCCCTCTTCATGCAGGTTTCCCTCTTCATGCAGGTTTCCCTTTTCATGCAGGTTTCCGCCTTCATGTAGGTTTTCCCCTCGTGTATGTTCCCCCTCATGTAGGTTCCCCTCATATATGTGTGCCCCTCATGTAGGTTCCCCTCCATGTAGGTTTCCCCCTCATGTAGATTTACCCCTCATATAGGTTTCCCTCTCATGTAGGGTTCCCCCTCATGTAGGATTCCCTTCATGTAGGATTCCACTCATGTAGGCTTTCCCTTATGTAGGCGTTTTTCAAATCAGAAGAGAATATCTGGCAAGAGAGCTCTGTGGAGAAGAGCATTCTCCGTTGACAATGTTACCACACCGTGTTGTTGAAGTTCCCTCACTTATTTCAATACAAGGGGTGCTCGGGACGACCCCTGCGGCACACCACGTCTCAACCCGTGCCTCCCGTGCCATTCTCAAGCATTTCCGTGAAGACCTATCCGTTATAGACCATTCTGAAGCATTTCCGTGAAAGCCTACCCGTTACAGACCATTCTGAAGCATTTCAGTTAAGGCCTACCCGTTATGTGCCGCCCGACAACAATCAATTTTAAAATCGTCTTGGTACAGAGACATATTTCGCGTTGCGAATTTAGAAAGATTTGTGAGGTGTCACCTTGTTTACAGTGTAGACGTTATAATGTTGAGCAGGAGGTTAGCCAAACCTGGGAGGAGGATGGCAGGTCACGGAGGAGGACTGGCAGGTAAGATAAGATAAGTTTTCGTTCGGATTTTTAACCCCGGAGGGTTAGCCACCCAGGATAACCCAAGGAAGTCAGTGCATAATCGAGGACTGTCTAACTTATTCCCATTGGGGGCCTTAATCTTGTCCCCCAGGATGCGACCCACACCAGTCGACTAACACCCACGTACCTATTTGCTGCTAGGTGAACAGGACAACAGGTGTAAGGATACGTGTCGAAATGTTTCCACCCGCCGGGAATTGAACCCGGGCCCTCCGTGTGAGGAGCGGGAGCTTTAGCCACCAGGCCACCACCAACCACCTGATTGTGGAAGAGGATAGGTATGTCATGGAAGAGGATACTCATGTCATGGAGGATGATAGGCAGGTCATGGAGGATGACAGTCAAGAAAGCTGCTTCTAAGCAAATAGCTTTATATGCTTTCACGTCAATAATGATCATCCATCGCCAAGACTGACTGATCTTGGGCAGTCTTTAGTAACGTTGGTTCAGGCTTAATACAAAACAAAATAGGACCCAAAACAAGTGTTTGAGCTCCCTCCAAATACACACACACACACACACACACACACACACACACACACACACACACACACACACACACACACAAATATATATATATATATATATATATATATATATATATATATATATATATATATATATATATATATATATATCGTGCCGAATAGGTAAAACTTGCGATTTTGGCTTAAGTAGCAACGCTCTTCTTGCCGAATAAGGCAAGCGAAAATTTGTGTATGCAATAATTTCGCAAAAATCATTCTGAAGCTAACAAAAAAAGATATATATATCTTCCGCTTTAGACAAATTGATTGGAACAATATGACAGGAAATCTTGAGTCTAGTGACTTTCTTGATACGGTTCAGGATTGCTTTTTAGAACAGGTTGTGACAGAGCCAACTAGAGGCAACAATCTGCTTGACTTGGTTCTTGCCAACAAAGATTCACTAATTAATAATCTTGAGGTTAATGATGAGCTTGGGGAAAGTGATCACAAATCACTTAGTTTCAGTATATCATGGAATTACCCAGATAACTGCAATCAAATCTCTGTCCCAGATTTTCGCTTGGCCGACTTCATGGGACTGAAAAATTACCTGGGTGGGTTAAATTGGGATGTCCTGACTATGGGTCAGGTAGGTGATCTTGGTTGCCAATATGACGCTTTTCAGAGCATAGTTCTAGCTGCCCAGACAACTTTTGTTCTGAGTAGGGAAATGAGATCTAACAAAAATGATCCCAAATGGATGAACAACAGATTAAAACATCTCATTGGTCAAAAGAGAGGCATATATAGGCGTATTAAAAGAGGGGATGGGCAGTTAAAAAATCAACATATTCAATTAAAGAGAGAAATAAAGAAAGGAAGAAGAAAAGCAAAAAGGGATTATGAGGCTAAGGTCGCAAGGGATTCAAAGACTAATCCAAAAGGGTTCTTTCAGGTATACAGAAGTAAGATTAGGGACAAGATTAGCCACTTAAGAGTAACTCTGGTCAGATCACTGACAGTGATAAGGATATGTGTGATATTCTAAATACCTACTTCCTCTCAGTTTTCACCCAGGAAAATACTAGCGATATTCCTGAAATAACAGATTATGTAGAACAGGATAATAATAAACTATGTACGATTGTGGTAACTAGTGACATGGTCCTCAGACAAATAGAGAAACTAAAACCTAACAAATCCCCAGGCCCTGATGAACTGTTTGCAAGGGTGTTAAAGGAATGTAAAGAGGAACTTAGCATACCTTTGGCTAATCTTCTTAACATATCACTACAAACTGGCATAGTACCTGATAAGTGGAAAATGGCAAATGTAATTCCTGTTTACAAGGCAGGTGACAGGTCCTTGGCTTCAAACTATAGACCAATACGCCTTACCTCCATAGTGGGAAAATTTATGGAATCAATAATTGCCGAAGCAATTCGTAGCCATCTTGACAGGCACAGATTGATTAATGAATCTCAACACGGTTTTACAAAGGGGCGTTCCTGTCTTACGAATTTACTAACTTTTTTCACTAAGGTGTTTGAGGAGGTAGATCATGGTAATGAATATGATATTGTGTATATGGACTTCAGTAAGGCTTTCGATAGAGTTCCACACCAAAGGCTATTGAGGAAACTTAATGCACACAGAATAGGAGGAGAAATTTTTTCCTGGGTAGAGGCATGGCTGACAAATAGACAGCAGAGAGTTTGCATAAATGGGGAGAAATCAGAATGGGGGCACGTCACAAGCGGTGTTGCTCAGGGGTCAGTGTTGGGCCCGTTGTAGTTCACAATTTACATAAACGACATAGATGAGGGAATAAATAGCGACATAAGCAAATTTGCTGATGACACCAAAATAGGCCGTCCAATTCATTCTAATGAGGACACTAGAGCACTCCAGGATGATTTGAATAGACTGATGCAATGGTCGGAGAAGTGGCAGATGCAGTTTAATATTGACAAATGCAAAGTTCTAAATGTTGGACAGGTAAATAACCATGCCACATATAAACTAAATAATGTAGATCTTAATACTACTGATTGCGAAAAGGATTTAGGAGTTCTGGTTAGCAGTAATCTAAAACCAAGACAACAGTGCATTAGTGTTCGCAATAAAGCTAACAGAATTCTTGGCTTCATAACTAGAAGTATAAATAATAGAAGTCCTCAGGTTGTTCTTCAACTCTATACATCCTTGGTTAGGCCTCATTTAGATTATGTTTCTCAGTTCTGGTCACCGTATTACAGAATACGGTGAGGAGGATGACAAAGATGATCCCATGTATCAGAAATCTTCCCTATGAGGATAGATTGAGGGCCCTGAATCTGCACTCTCTCGAAAGGCGTAGAATTAGTGGGGATATGATAGAGGTGTATAAATGGAAAACAGGAATAAATAAAGGGGATGTAAATAGCGTGCTGAAAATTTCGAGCCAAGACAGGACTCGCAGCAATGGTTTCAAGTTGGAAAAATTCAGATTCAGGAAGGATATAGGAAAGCGGTGGTTTGGTAATAGAGTTGTAGATGAGTGGAACAAACTCCCGAGTACAGTTATTCAGGCTAAAACGTTGTGTAGTTTTAAAAATAGGTTAGATAAATACATGAGTGGGTGTGGGTGGGTGTTAGTTGGACCTGACTAGCTTGTGCTGCTGGGTCTGGTGTAGTGCTCCATCCTTTAGTGGAGGTGACCAGACTGGGTGGGTCATTGGGATAATCCGGGTGGGGGGGTCATTGGCCTTATCCGGGGGGGGACATGGACCTGCTGCGCATGGGTCAGTAGGCCTGTTGCAGTGTTCCTTCTTTCTTATGTTCTTATGTTCATAAGGAAGTGAAACAGAATTCTTCCTCCGTAAGCCGTGCGTGTCATAAGATGCGACTAAAATGCCAGGAGCAAAGAGCTAGTAACGTCTTCTGTATACATTACTAAATTTAAAAAGAGAAACGTTCGTTTTTCTTTTTAGGAAACATATACATAAAATGGTATATATAATACATAAACAAAAACAAAAACATATACATAAAATGGTATATATAATAAGAACATAAGAACATAAGAAAGAAGGAACACTGCTGGAGGTCTACTGACCCATGCGGAGCAGGTCCATGTCCCCCCCCCCGGATTAGCTCAATGACCCACCCCCCGGATTAGGCCAATGACCCACCCAGTCTGGTCACCTCCACTCAAGGATGGAGCACGGCACCAGACCCAGCAGCACAAGCTAGTCAAGTCCAACTAACACCCACCCACACCCACTCATGTATTTATCTAACCTATTTTTAAAACTACACAACGTTTTAGCCTGAATAACTGTACTCGGGAGTTTGTTCCACTCATCTACAACTCTATTACCAAACCAATGCTTTCCTATATCCTTCCTGAATCTGAATTTTTCCAACTTGAAACCATTGCTGCGAGTCCTGTCTTGGCTCGAAATTTTCAGCACGCTATTTACATCCCCTTTATTTATTCCTGTTTTCCATTTATACACCTTTATCATATCCCCCCTAATTCTACGCCTTTCGAGAGAGTGCAGATTCAGGGCCCTCAATCTATCCTCACAGGGAAGATTTCTGATACATGGGATCATCGTTGTCATCCTCCTCTGTACGTTTTCCAGAGCATTTATATCCATTCTGTAATATGGTGACCAGAACTGAGAAGCATAATCTAAATGAGGCTTAACCAAGGATGTATAGAGTTGAAGAACAACCTGAGGACTTCTATTATTTATACTTCTGGTTATGAAGCCAAGAATTCTGTTAGTTTTATTGCGAACACTAATGCACTATTGTCTTGGTTTTAGATTACTGCTAACCAGAACTCCTAAATCCTTTTCGCAATCAGTAGTATTAAGATCTACATTATTTAGTTTATATGTGGCATAGTTATTTACCTGTCCAACATTTAGAACTTTGCATTTGTCAATATTAAACTGCATCTGTCACTTTTCCGGCCATTGCATCAGTCTATTCAAAATCATCCTGGAGTGCTCTAGTGTCCTCAACAGAATGAATTGGACGGTCTATTTTGGTGTCATCAGCAAATTTGCTTATGTCGCTATTTATTCCCTCATCTTTGTCGTTTATGTAAATTGTGAACAACAACGGACCCAACACTGACCCCTGAGAAACACCGCTTGTGACGCCCCCATTCTGATTTCTCCCCATTTATGCAAACTCTCTGCTGCCTATTTGTCAGCCATGCCTCTACCCAGGAAAAAAATTCTCCTTCTATTCCGTGTGCCCTAAGTTTCCTCAATAGCTTCTGGTGTGGAACTCTATCGAAAGCCTTACTGAAGTCCATATACACAATATCATATTCATTACCATGATCTACCTCCTCAAACACCTTAGTGAAAAATGTTAGTAAATTCGTAAGACAGGAACGCCCCTTTGTAAAACCGTGTTGAGAATCATTAATCAATCTGTGCCTATCAAGATGGCTACGAATTGCTTCGGCAATTATTGATTCCATAAATTTTCCTACTATGGAGGTAAGGCTTATTGATCTATAGTTTGAAGCCAAGGACCTGTCACCTGCCTTGTAAATAGGTATTACACTTGCCATTTTCCACTTATCAGGCACTATGCCAAACACAAAAAATGTATAATATTACAACAAACACTCAAATTTTATTACAGTAAAAAAATTCAATTTTCCCATGTGACATTAAAGCATTACGTGAGGTACGTAGTGGCTGTGGCTGTGGCTGTGATTGTGACTGTGACTGTGTCTGTGGCTGTGACTGTGTCTGTGGCTGTGACTGTGTCTGTGGCTGTGTCTGTGACTGTGTCTGTGGCTGTGTCTGTGACTGTCTGTGACTGTGTCTGTGACTGTGTCTGTGACTGTGTCTGTGACTGTGGCTGTGGCTCTGTCTGTGACTGTGACTGTGTCTGTGGCTGTGTCTGTGGCTGTGTCTGTGACTGTGTCTGTGACTGTGGCTGTTACTGTGTCTGTGACTGTGGCTGTGGCTGTGGCTGTGTCTGTGACTGTGATTGTGGCTGTGGCTGTGGATGTGACTGTGGCTGTGGCTGTGACTGTGGCTGTGACTGTGACTGTGGCTGGGACTGTGGCTGTGGCTGGGACTGTGGCTGTGGATGTGGCTGTGACTGTGGCTGTGGCTGTGACTGTGGCTGTGTCTGTGGCTGTGGCTGTGACTGTGGCTGTGGCTGTGGCTGAGGCTGTGGCTGAGGCTGTAGCTGTGACTGTGGCTGTGGCAGCTTTCACGTTCATCTGTTCTTGTTCTTGAAGACGTTCCTCTCTCTACCTACCCACAAAATGCGTACAAAGGGAATAACTTAAAAGTTAAGCAGATGAATATTTAACTTTTAAACAACAGAACCTTAAAAATAATAGTAAAAAGTAAGATCAGTGGCTGCTACAGCGTAAATTTCTGTTTAAAAAGCATAGTATTCAGGTTATTTGTCTTCCTCATTCTCATATCCGACATAGACAGGGATATAAACCACAGCACATTATCTTCCTTTGCAGTTGATACTAAAATCCACTGAAGAAACAACCAATCTCCCAGTTGATAAAGACCAAGTCTTCCAGTGGCTACTGACAACAATATGATGTTCAATGAGGACAAATTGCAGTTACTACATTATGAAAAGATTGAGGAAACTAAAAGATGATCGGAGTCCAAGATGAGCTCAAGCCACTCAATAGAGCGTATGTGTAATATGAGAGATCTGGGAGTGATAATGTTAGATCTCACGTTCAAGGAGCACAATAATGATATTATCGCAGCCGCAAGGAAAATGATAAGCTGGCCAACTAGAACTTTCAAAACAAGAGATACCAAGCCAATGATGACACTAGAGTCACCTGATCTCTCTCTCTCTCTCTATGATAGAAATATTCCTGTGCCATACCGGCCCCTTTCAAGGTTGGCGAAATTGCAGAACTGGAAAATATACAGAGAACCTTCACAGCTCGTATGAACTCGACTAAGAACCTAATTTACTGGAAGTACTTTAAGTCCCGTGAGCTGTACTCCTTAGAACGAAGGTGACAAAGATGCAGGATAATCTACACCTGTAAGATACTGGAGGAATTGGTCGCAAACCTGCACACCGAAATTACTCCTTATGAACACAAAAGGCTTGGCAGACAGTACAAGATATCACCAGTGAAAAGTAGGGAAGCGATAAGTACAATGAGAACTTAGTAAATGTTGAAGGACCATGAATTTTCAACGCCCTCTCTTCATGTATAAGGGAACTTACCAACAAACCCCTGATTGCCTTCAAGAGAGATCTTGATAAGCTCGTCAAATCAGCTCCTGATCAGCCGGGTTGTGGTGCATATACTGGATTTTGGGAGGCGGGCACCAACAACCTGACTGATGAAGCCATCAACCAGGAGGCTTGGTCTAGGACCGTGCCGCGGGGGGAAGGGGTGACCTCCAGAAAAAACTACAAGTAACCTGCGACAGTCTTCTACTGTTCTTGAAGATGTTTATTCACCAGGTGTCTGATACCTTCCAGGTCACTAGTGACGTCACTTGATGCAGCTAAGTTATAATGATGTTAATGTCATTATACGGATAATGTCCATTCAGCAATGTTAATTTACTTGTATGGTGCTTTAGAAGAGTGAGAGAGAACGAGAGAGAGAGAAAGAGAGAGGTAGGGAGGATGTGGGATAAGAGAGTGGGTGACACCTGTGGCAGCCTCCCTGACCCCTCTGGGTTTGTTGATCATCCCACGGAAGCCTGACAAGGATTCCAGCAGCCCCAGGCACCACCCGCACACCTCCCCACCATCACTACCTGCACCCCACACCTCCCCATCACCCCTACCTGCACCCCACACCTCTCCACCACCCCTACCTGCCCCCCACACCTCTCCACCACCCCTACCTGCACCCAAACCTCCTCACCACCCCTTCCTGCATCCCACTCCACCCACCTCCCCTACCTCCACTCCACACCTCCCAGCCACTCTTTCCCAACTTAAATTATCTTCTCTGAAGGATGGGGTCCACCTCCAGTGCAAATTCTGGGGACCCACGACCTCGGAAAAAAAAAACATAAACAGTGCATCGAGGAAAAATATTTTGTATTTTCTCCCTGAGGTCGTATGACTATTCCATTCCAAATACCATCCCACCAATTATCAATACAGAAAACAGATGTGCATGTGCAACAGTTAGGTATATTTATTCCGAAACGTTTCGCCTACACAGTAGGCTCCTTCAGCCGAGTACATGTGCAACCTAACTGTTGCACAAGTGTCTTATTTATCAACCTGTCGGTATTGTATACCATTTTAATATTCACAAACAGATATATATATTATTAAGTAATGTGGTACACTGGCATTGACGGTACACAGAAGATGGAGGTACACAGCCATCCCCTACCAGCACTTGTTACTCTTAGAAGCTTATTAACTGTAGCCTGAACTCACATTATGGTCAGGCCAGCAGTAACCAGGTCCGGTCTGGGACCGGGCAGTAGGGAGGCAGTGACCCCCCTGCCCACGGAAGCGATAACAGGTCACCTACAAATAACGCACTTCAGCCTGTTCTCACCGAGGCCCTCTCTAGTTGATTGTTCTACAAGAACACTGTGCTTTGCTGTTGTTTTACAAGAACACTGTGTTCCTTTTTTGATTGTTTTACAAGAACATTGTGTTTTGTTGTTGAGGGTTCTACAAGAACATTGTGTTCTGTTGTTGAGGGTTCTACAAGAACATTGTGTTCAGTTGTTGATGGTACTACAAGAACACTGTGTTCTGTTGCTGATGGTTCTACAACACTGTGTTCTGAACATTAAAATGGTATAAAATACCGACAGGTTGTTAGGTAAGACACATATGCAACAGTTAGGTATCTTTATTTCGAAACGTTTCGCCTACACAGTAGGCTTCTTCAGTCGAGTACAGAAAAGTTGATAGAAGCAGAAGAGACTTGAAGACGATGTAATCAATCCATCACCCTTGAAGTTTTAAGGTGGTCAGTCCCTCAGTCTGGAGAAGAGTATTGTTCCATAGTCTGAAACAATATGGAGTTGAAGTGACAGGATGGAGCGGTATATAGGCTCCATCCTGTCACTTCAACTCCATATTGTTTCAGACTATGGAACAATACTCTTCTCCAGACTGAGGGACTGACCACCTCAAAACTTCAAGGGTGATGGATTGATTACATCGTCTTCAAGTATCTTCTGCTTCTATCAACTTTTTCTGTACTCCTCTGAAGAAGCCTACTGTGTAGGCGAAACGTTTCGAAATAAAGATACCTAACTGTTGCATATGTGTCTTACCTAACAACACTGTGTTCTGTTGCTGATGGTTCGGTGTTTATATCATGCCGTTGACATGTCTGGAACGTACCTGGTGGCAAGAAATAACACTAGATGTTTGAAAACACCTGGTTGTAGGTAATTACATCAGGTACCTCGAACACACGATGACAGGTGAATAACACCATGTGTCTGAAAACACCTGGTGACAGGTAATAACACCAGGTGTCTGGAGCACACGATAACAGGTAATAACACCAGGAGTCTGGAACACACGATAACAGGTGAATAACACCAGGTGTCTAAAACACACGATGACAGGTAATAACACCAGGTGTCTGGAGCACACGATAACACGTAATAACACCAGGAGTCTGGAACACACGATAACAGGTGAGTAACACCAGGTGTCTGGAACACACAATGACAGGCAATAACACCAGGTGTCTGGAACACACGATGACAGGTAATATATATCATCAGGTGTCTGGAGCACACCTGGTGACAGGTACAGATCACCAGGTCTGCAGATTTTTAGTAAACTGTTTCAGCCAGATGACTGTGAGTTTCAATGAACTGCTCCAGCCATGGTACTCTGACTTTTTTTTATTTAATATTATGCCTTTTTACCCTTTTATTTCTCCCGTCATCTGCACTTGAGACAATGCAAACTGCCCCCACATCACCCATATAATTACAAGGAACCTGGTAAACTAGTGCAAATTTCTTTCCCGCAAAATCCTCATTAAAAACATTAGTTTCAAAATACATCGCATCGCTGCCTGGTATCCGCATCTCTAATAACCTGGGAGAATAGTGCTATGTCCTCTCTAACATCATTCTCTCTTTGTCACTGTTTATCTCAGAAAATTGGTGGGAATTCCGGCGTTGGTACAGTCAGGAAGTGCGAGTCCGCCATTACCACAGTTGCTATATCGCGCATCGCCCGCTAAGAGCGTTCCTACCCTCAAAATCTCCTTCAGAAGTGAGCAAATCTCATTTTCATTTTTTGGAGATAAACCTGCCATATTTACACTATGTTTTGGCTTGAAAAAAAAAAAGAAGGAAAACTGCGGCGAAACCTGGATACTCTCAAAGGCGGGGTCAGCGAGGTGATCTCCTGGCTTGGCCCTTGACTCATCTTGAGAATCCGTTAAGAACGATCTCAGGAAATGGGTGGGAAGGAGCGAGAGGCGCCGGGGACAACGTAGCCACGCAGTGCCCCGTAATTACGCCCTACACACACTAGCAGAAATTGCAAGACCGGGTACGTGGAGAGGTCGTGAGACAAGTCTGAAGCAGCAACAGTCTATGGCGGTGAGAAAATTGAACTACAAGTCTCGAAGTGGTAGGTGGAAGTAGCGACCAGGGGCTGGGATGGGTAAAAGGGAGGCAAGAATATAGGTAGGGGATGAAATAATAGAATGTAGGTAGGGGAGGAAAGATTGGAATGTGGGTAGAAAAGAATGCAGGTAGAGGAAGAAAGCAGGTAGAGGTATGATTAAAATGTATTTAGAGAATGGAAGATAAGAATGTAGGTAGAGGAAGGAAGTTAAGAATGTAGGAGGAGGGGGAGGAAAGATAAGAATGTAAGATTAGATTGCAGGCAGAGAAAGAAATATTAGAATGTATGATTTTAATGTAGGGAGATGAAGTAAGATTAGAATATCGGTAGTGGAGGAAATACTGGAATGTAGATAGAGGAAAGATTGGAATGTAGATAGAGGAAAGATTGGAATGTAGATAGAGGAAAGATTGGAATGTAGATAGAGAAAAGATTGGAATGTAGGCAGAGGAGGAAAGATTGGAATATAGGCAGAGGAGGAAAGATTGGAATATAGGCAGAGGAGGAAAGATTGAAATGTAGGTAAAAGATGGCTGGAATGAAGGTGAATGAGGAACGAATGCTGGAGTGGAGGTAGAGTAAGGAAAAGTTGGAAAGAAGAAACAAATACGAGAGGGACAATGAGGAGAAGCTGGACTGAAGAAAAGAATCCTGATCTGAGGAATGATGTGTCTGAATGTCCTCATTCCATCATTTCCCACCAGATGCCCAGGATACCCGTCTACCCTGCCCCCACCCACCCTCTTCTGGTATCATACCAATTACCAAGTGACAGTAACTCCAGCTATGTTGGAAAGAAACCTCTGAAGCTGCAGTAGCTGATGGACCCTTACTATCTACCTGGAGTCTACCTGGAGAGTATTCTGGGGATCAACGCCCCTGCGGCCGGGTCCATGACCAGGCCTTCCGGTGGATCAGGGCCTGATCAACTAGGCTATTACTGCAGGCCGCACGTAGTCCAACGTATGAAGCACAGCCCGGCTGATCCGGCACTGACTTTAGGTATCTGTCCAGCTCCCTCTTGAAGACAGCCAGGGGTCTATTGGTAATTCCACCCTTATGGGTGGTGGGAGGCTGTTGAACAGTCTTGGGCCCCGGACACTTATTGTGTTTTCTCTTAGTGTACTAATGACGCCCCTACTTTTCATTGCGGGTATGTTGCATTGCCTGCAGGGAGTGCTTTCTGTGTGCAGATTAAGGACCAGTCCCTCCAGGATCTTCCGGGTGGAGATTATGATGCATCTCTCTCGCCTGCGTTCCAGTGAGCACAAGTCAAGTGCTTCCAGGCGTTCCCAGTAGTTAAGGTGTTTGATGGAACTTACACGTGCAGGAAAGGATCTCTGTACATTCTCTAGATCTGCAATTTCACCTGCTAGGAATGGAGATGTTAATGTACAGCAGCAGTATTCCAGCCTAGAGAGAACAAGTGATTTAAAAAGGATCATCATTGGCTTGGCATCTGTTGTCTTGAATGTTCTCATTATTCATCCTATCATTTTTCTCGCAGATGGGATAGTGGCACTGTTGTGATCCTTGAAGGTGAGATCCTCAGACATTACCACTCCCAGGTCTTTCATATTATTTTTCCGCTCTATTGTATGATTAGAGTTTGTAGTATACTCAGTCCTAGAAATTATTTCCTCCAGTTTTCCATAACGGTGTAGTTGGAATTTGTCGTCATTGAACATCATATTATTTTCCGTTGCCCATTAGAAAACCTCTTGGAGGTTAACCGTGTCCTCAGTGGATGACACTCTCATGTAGATCCTAGTATCGTCTGCAAAGGATGATACGGTGCTATAGTTTACATCTCTGTCTATGTTTGATATGAGGATGAGGAACAGGATAGGGGCGAGTACTGTGCCTTCCGATTTAACTCTGTTTACCACTACTGTTTGTGTTCGATTGTTTGGAAAGTTAAAGATCCATCTGCTTACTTTGCCAGTTATCCAGGAGTACCTGACGATATCTTCATTGACCTAATGAACGCTACCAGCTAAGGCTGACACTACTGAAGTCTACCAGCTCAGGCTGACACTACTGAAGTTTACCAGCTCAGGCTGACACTACTGAAGTCTACCAGCTCAGGCTGAAACTAATGAAGTCTACCAGCTCAGGCTGACACATTTTAACACCTTGTACGAGCACCATCCTGTAGTGATGGAATATGACAGGTAAACATACGCAGTTACCTTTTGTTTCCACTGTGTAAATATAATATAGAATAGGGTAGCAGCACACTGCTACCCTACCTGGAGTATACCTGGAGAGGGTTTCGGGGGTTAATGCCCCGAGGCCTGGTCTGAGACTAGGCCCCGTTGTGGATCAGGGGTCTGGTCAACCAGGCTGTTACTGCTGGTCGCAAGTAAACCAAAGAACGAACCACAGACTGGCTATATTATATTTACACAGTTTATAAAACTTATATCTATGGTGTTCCTCTCTCACACACGCCAAGTCTCCATAATTTTAATATCTCTGGCTGACCCCCTGGCCGCCTCTCACAACTCACCATTTACCTCGTGTTGATAAATTAGTCACATGTGCAACACTTGGGTATCTTTACTGTAGAAACGTTTCGCCACACAGTGGCTTCACCAGTCCAATACAAAGAAGAATGGTTTGTATTGGAAGAAGGAGCCTGAGGTAATCAGTCCATCAATACTGATGGACTGATTACCTCAAACTCCTGATCTTCATCATTCTTCTTTGTATTGGACTGATGAAGCCACTGTGTGGCGAAACGTTTCTACAATAAAGATACGCAAGTGTTGCACATGTGTCTCATTTATCAACTTGTCGGTTCTCTGAACAATTTATCTACATTCATATCTTGTGTTAATGATAATATTAAAGCCACTACTGCATCCACAGGTGTGTGTGTACTCACCTATTTGTGGTTGCAGGGGTCGAGTCCTAGCTCCTGGCCCCGCCTCTTCACCGGTTGCTACTAGGCCCTCTCTCTCCCCGCTCCATGAGCTTTATCAAACCTCGTCTTAAAACTGTGTATGGTTCCTGCCTCCACTACGTCATTTTCTAGGCTATTCCACTGTCTTACAACTCTATGACTGAAGAAATACTTCCTACTATCTCTCTGACTCATTTGTGTCTTCAACTTCCAATTGTGGCCTCTTGTTTCTGTGTCCCCTCCCTGGAACATCCTGTCTTTGTCCACCTTGTCTATTCCACGCAGTATTTTATATGTCGTTATCATGTCTCCCCTGACCCTCCTGTCCTCCAGTGTCGTCAGGTGTGTGTGTGTGTGTGTGTGTGTGTGTGTGTGTGTGTGTGTGAGAGAGAGAGAGAGAGAGAGAGAGAGAGAGAGAGAGAGAGAGAGAGAGAGAGAGAGAGAGAGAGAGAGAGAGAGAGAGAGAGAGAGAGAGAGAGAGAGAGTCATGTTTCACAACACTGTCGACTCAGGAATCACGATGTTATCTGTGAGTGATGAAATACGAAGAACAAAATGGATTTTCCTTTATACTGACGAATGTACATATATTTCTACCAACAGTGTCTCTTATATACACGTATGTGCATGGTGCTGTATGTGCCATATATATATATATATTTTTTTATTTTTTTATTATCACACCGGCCGATTCCCACCAAGGCAGGGTGGCCCGAAAAAGAAAAACTTTCACCATCATTCACTCCATCACTGTCTTGCCAGAAGGGTGCTTTACACTACAGTTTTTAAACTGCAACATTAACACCCCTCCTTCAGAGTGCAGGCACTGTACTTCCCATCTCCAGGACTCAAGTCCGGCCTGCCGGTTTCCCTGAATCCCTTCATAAATGTTACTTTGCTCACACTCCAACAGCACGTCAAGTATTAAAAACCATTTGTCTCCATTCACTCCTATCAAACACGCTCACGCATGCCTGCTGGAAGTCCAAGCCCCTCGCACACAAAACCTCATTTACCCCCTCCCTCCAACCCTTCCTAGGCCGACCCCTACCCCGCCTTCCTTCCACTACAGACTGATACACTCTTGAAGTCATTCTGTTTCGCTCCATTCTCTCTACATGTCCGAACCACCTCAACAACCCTTCCTCAGCCCTCTGGACAACAGTTTTGGTAATCCCGCACCTCCTCCTAACTTCCAAACTACGAATTCTCTGCATTATATTCACACCACACATTGCCCTCAGACATGACATCTCCACTGCCTCCAGCCTTCTCCTCGCTGCAACATTCATCACCCACGCTTCACACCCATACAAGAGCGTTGGTAAAACTATACTCTCATACATTCCCCTCTTTGCCTCCAAGGACAAAGTTCTTTGTCTCCACAGACTCCTAAGTGCACCACTCACTCTTTTTCCCTCATCAATTCTATGATTCACCTCATCTTTCATAGACCCATCCGCTGACACGTCCACTCCCAAATATCTGAATACGTTCACCTCCTCCATACTCTCTCCCTCCAATCTGATATTCAATCTTTCATCACCTAATCTTTTTGTTATCCTCATAACCTTACTCTTTCCTGTATTCACCTTTAATTTTCTTCTTTTGCACACCCTACCAAATTCATCCACCAATCTCTGCAACTTCTCTTCAGAATCTCCCAAGAGCACAGTGTCATCAGCAAAGAGCAGCTGTGACAACTCCCACTTTGTGTGTGATTCTTTATCTTTTAACTCCACGCCTCTTGCCAAGACCCTCGCATTTACTTCTCTTACAACCCCATCTATAAATATATTAAACAACCACGGTGACATCACACATCCCTGTCTAAGGCCTACTTTTACTGGGAAAAAATTTCCCTCTTTCCTACATACTCTAACTTGAGCCTCACTATCCTCGTAAAAACTCTTCACTGCTTTCAGTAACCTACCTCCTACACCATACACTTGCAACATCTGCCACATTGCCCCCCTATCCACCCTGTCATACGCCTTTTCCAAATCCATAAATGCCACAAAGACCTCTTTAGCCTTATCTAAATACTGTTCACTTATATGTTTCACTGTAAACACCTGGTCCACACACCCCCTACCTTTCCTAAAGCCTCCTTGTTCATCTGCTATCCTATTCTCCGTCTTACTCTTAATTCTTTCAATTATAACTCTACCATACACTTTACCAGGTACACTCAACAGACTTATCCCCCTATAATTTTTGCACTCTCTTTTATCCCCTTTGCCTTTATACAAAGGAACTATGCATGCTCTCTGCCAATCCCTAGGTACCTTACCCTCTTCCATACATTTATTAAATAATTGCACCAACCACTCCAAAACTATATCCCCACCTGCTTTTAACATTTCTATCTTTATCCCATCAATCCCGGCTGCCTTACCCCCTTTCATTTTACCTACTGCCTCACGAACTTCCCCCACACTCACAACTGGCTCTTCCTCACTCCTACAAGATGTTATTCCTCCTTGCCCTATACACGAAATCACAGCTTCCCTATCTTCATCAACATTTAACAATTCCTCAAAATATTCCCTCCATCTTCCCAATACCTCTAACTCTCCATTTAATAACTCTCCTCTCCTATTTTTAACTGACAAATCCATTTGTTCTCTAGGCTTTCTTAACTTGTTAATCTCACTCCAAAACTTTTTCTTATTTTCAACAAAATTTGTTGATAACATCTCACCCACTCTCTCATTTGCTCTCTTTTTACATTGCTTCACCACTCTCTTAACTTCTCTCTTTTTCTCCATATACTCTTCCCTCCTTGCATCACTTCTACTTTGTAAAAACTTCTCATATGCTAACTTTTTCTCCCTTACTACTCTCTTTACATCATCATTCCACCAATCGCTCCTCTTCCCTCCTGCACCCACTTTCCTGTAACCACAAACTTCTGATGAACACTCTAACACTACATTTTTAAACCTACCCTATACCTCTTCGACCCCATTGCCTATGCTCTCATTAGCCCATCTATCCTCCAATAGCTGTTTATATCTTACCCTAACTGCCTCCTCTTTTAGTTTATAAACCTTCACCTCTCTCTTCCCTGATGCTTCTATTCTCCTTGTATCCCATCTACCTTTTACTCTCAGTGTAGCTACAACTAGAAAGTGATCTGATATATCTGTGGCCCCTCTATAAACATGTACATCCTGAAGTCTACTCAACAGTCTTTTATCTACCAATACATAATCCAACAAACTACTGTCATTTCGCCCTACATCATATCGTGTATACTTATTTATCCTCTTTTTCTTAAAATATGTATTACCTATAACTAAACCCCTTTCTATACAAAGTTCAATCAAAGGGCTCCCATTATCATTTACACCTGGCACCCCAAACTTACCTACCACACCCTCTCTAAAAGTTTCTCCTACTTTAGCATTCAGGTCCCCTACCACAATTACTCTCTCACTTGGTTCAAAGGCTCCTATACATTCACTTAACATCTCCCAAAATCTCTCTCTCTCCTCTGCATTCCTCTCTTCTCCAGGTGCATACACGCTTATTATGACCCACTTCTCGCATCCAACCTTTACTTTGATCCACATAATTCTTGAATTTACACATTCATATTCTCTTTTCTCCTTCCATAACTGATCATTTAACATTACTGCTACCCCTTCCTTTGTTCTAACTCTCTCAGATACTCCAGATTTAATCCCATTTATTTCCCCCCATATATATATATATATATATATATATATATATATATATATATATATATATATATATATATATATATATATATATATATATATATATAATATATATATATATATATATATATATATATATATAAATATATATATATATATATATATGTATATATATATATATATATGTGTGTGTGTGTGTGTGTGTACTCACCTAGTTACTCACCTAGTTGAGGATGCGGGGGTCGAGTCCGAGCTCCTGGCCCCGCCTCTTCACTGATCGCTACTAGGTCACTCTCCCTGAGCCGTGAGCTTTATCATACCTCTGCTTAAAGCTATGTATGGATCCTGCCTCCACTACATCGCTTCCCAAACTATTCCACTTACTGACTACTCTGTGGCTGAAGAAATACTTCCTAACATCCCTGTGATTCATCTGTGTCTTCAGCTTCCAACTGTGTCCCCTTGTTACTGTGTCCAATCTCTGGAACATCCTGTCTTTGTCCACCTTGTCAATTCCTCTCAGTATTTTGTATGTCGTTATCATGTCCCCCCTATCTCTCCTGTCCTCCAGTGTCGTCAGGTTGATTTTCCTTAACCTCTCCTCGTAGGACATACCTCTTAGCTCTGGGACTAGTCTTGTTGCAAACCTTTGCACTTTCTCTAGTTTCTTCACGTGCTTGGCTAGGTGTGGGTTCCAAACTGGTGCCGCATACTCCAATATGGGCCTGACGTACACGGTGTACAGGGTCCTGAATGATTCCTTATTAAGATGTCGGAATGCTGTTCTGAGGTTTGCCAGGCGCCCATATGCTGCAGCAGTTATTTGGTTGATGTGCGCTTCAGGAGATGTGCCTGGTGTTATACTCACCCCAAGATCTTTTTCCTTGAGTGAGGTTTGTAGTCTCTGGCCCCCTAGACTGTACTCCGTCAGCGGTCTTCTTTGCCAATCCCCAATCTTCATGAGTTTGCACTTGGTGGGGTTGAACTCCAGGAGCCAGTTGCTGGACCAGGTCTGCAGCCTGTCCAGATCCCTTCGTAGTTCTGCCTGGTCTTCGATCGAATGAATTCTTCTCATCAACTTCACGTCATCTGCAAACAGTGACACCTCAGAGTTTATTCCTTCTGTAATGTCGTTCACAAATACCAGAAACAGCACTGGTCCTAGGACTGACCCCTGTGGGACCCCGCTGGTCACAGGTGCCCACTCTGACACCTCGCCACGTACCATTACTCGCTGCTGTCTTCCTGACAAATATTCCCTGATCCATTGTAGTGCCTTCACTGTTATCCCTGCTTGGTCCTCCAGTTTTTGCACTAATCTCTTGTGTGGTACTGTGTCAAACGCCTTCTTGCAGTCCAAGAAAATGCAATCCACCCACCCCTCTCTCTCTTGTCTTACTGCTGTCACCTTGTCATAGAACTCCAGTAGGTTTGTGACACAGGATTTCCCATCCCTGAAACCATGTTGGCTGCTGTTGATGAGATCATTCCTTTCTAGGTGTTCCACCACTCTTCTCATAATCTTCTCCATGACTTTGCATACTATACATGTCAGTGACACTGGTCTGTAGTTTAGTGCTTCATGTCTGTCTCCTTTTTTAAAGATTGGGACTACATTTGCTGTCTTCCATGCCTCAGGCAATCTCCCTGTTTCGATAGATGTATTGAATATTGTTGTTAGGGTTACACATAGCACCTCTGTTCCCTCTCTCAGGACCCATGGAGAGATGTTATCCGGCTCCATTGCCTTTGAGGTATCTAGCTCACTCAGAAGCCTTTTCACTTCTTCCTCGGTTGTGTGTACCGTGTCCAGCACCTGGTGATGTGCCACACCTCTCCGTCCCTCTGGAGCCCCTTCTGTCTCCTCTGTGAACACTTCTTTGAATCTCTTGTTGAGTTTCTCACATACTTCACGGTCATTTCTTGTTGTCTCTCCTCCTTCCTTCCTTAGCCTGATTACCTGGTCCTTGACTGTTGTTTTCTTCCTGATGTGGCTGTATAACAGCTTCGGGTCAGATTTGGCTTTCGCTGCTATGTCATTTTCATATTGTCGTTGGGCCTCCCTTCTTATCTGTGCATATTCGTTTCTGGCTCTACGACTGCTCTCCTTATTCTCCTGGGTCCTTTGCCTTCTATATTTCTTCCATTCCCTAGCACACTTGGTTTTTGCCTCCTTGCACCTTTGGGTGAACCATGGGCTCATCCTCGCTTTTTCATTATTCCTGTTTCCCTTGGGTACAAACCTCTCTTCAGCCTCCTTGCACATTGTTGCTACATATTCCATTATCTCATTAACTGGCTTCCCTGCCAGTTCTCTGTCCCACTGAACCTCGTTCAGGAAGTTTCTCATTCCCGTGTAGTCCCCTTTCCTGTAGTTTGGTTTCATTTGTCCTGGCCTTCCTGCTTCCCCATCCACTTGTAGCTCTACTGTGTATTCGAAGCTCAAAACCACATGATCGCTGGCCCCAAGGGGACTTTCATATGTGATGTCCTCAATATCTGCACTGCTCAAGGTGAATACTAAGTCCAGTCTTGCTGGCTCATCCTCTCCTCTCTCTCTCTCTTGTAGTGTCCCTTACGTGTTGGTACATGAAGTTTTCCAGTACCACCTCCATCATCTTAGCCCTCCATGTATCTTGGCCCCCATGTGGCTCCAAGATCTCCCAGTCGATCTCCTTGTGGTTAAAGTCGCCCATGATCAGGTGCTTTGCCCTGCATGCATGAGCTCTTCTGGCCACTGTAGCCAGTGTCAACCATCGCTCTATTGCTTTCGTCATACTCATGCCCTGGTCTCCTGCTGTTCTGTGGTGGGTTATACATGACTGCAATTACCACCTTAGGAGACCTCCAGAGTGAAGTGTTCCCGCTATGTAATCGCTTGCTTCTCCGCTGCCTCCTCTCTCCAGCTCATCAAAATTCCATCGGTTTTTGATCAACAGTGCCTCTCCTCCACCCCCCCTGTTACCTCTGTCTTTCATCAGGATCTGGTATCCCGTTGGAAAGATGTGTGTGTGTGTGTGTGTGTGTGTGTGTGTGTGTGTGTGTGTGTGTGTGTGTGTGTACAACTTAATCTATGATCAATTTATTTAGTATTAAGAAGTCTGTAAGAAATTTAACTAAAGCCACCCATAATGCCTAGGCATGATAGTGGAGCTCTTTGCACTGCAACTAATTATTGTAATTTAATTTTCTCAATGTAATCTTGCAAAGAAATAAAACTTGTTTGTTGTTTGTTATATATATATATATATATATATATATATATATATATATATATATATATATATATATATATATATATATATATATATATATATATATATATATATACCCTCAAATTTCGAACGTATCACTTATGGAACTTTTCGATAACTGCCGGGTACCGGACCTGTCCAGCAGCCCTCTGTCTGCGTCCCCACACAGGCGAAATGAGAGCCAGTCTGGTTTTGTTGATGCTTGAGTGAACACTAACCTTCGCTCTCAAACATTTTACGATTATTTCATTGTATTTAGTGCTTGTGGGCCTGTGAAATAAGCTACAATGGGCCCAAAGAAACTTGCTAGTGGTACCCCTGTGGTAAAGAAGGTGAGACACACCATAGATGTGAAGAAGGAAATAATACAGAAGTATGAGAGTGGTGTGAGACTTGTTGAGCTTGCCAGGATGTACAGAGGACTGTGGACAGTTATTTTGTGAGACAGAAACAAAGGACTGTAGACAGTTATTTTGTGAGACAGAAACAGAGAACTGTGCATGCACGAGCTCTTTTGACCACTGCAGCCAGTGTGTCAACCATCGCTATATTGCTCTCATCATACTCTTCCCTTGGCCTCCTGCTGTTCTGAGGTGGGTTATACATCACTGCAATTACTACCTTAGGACCTCCAGACTGAAGCGGTCCTTTGTAATCACTTGCTTCTCCACTGTCTCCTCTCTCCAGCTCATCAAAATTCCATGTGTGTGTGTGTGTGTGTGTGTGTGTGTGTACTCACCTAATTGTACTCACCTAATTGTGGTTGCAGGGGTCGAGACTCAGCTCCTGGCCCCGCCTCTTCACTGATCGCTACTGGATCCTCTCTCTCTCTGCTTCCTGAGCTTTGTCATACCTCTTCTTAAAACTATGTATGGTTCCTGCCTCCACTACTTCACTTGCTAGGCTATTCCACTTGCTGACAACTCTATGACTGAAGAAATACTTCCTAACGTCCCTGTGACTCGTCTGAGTCTTCAGCTTCCAGTTGTGACCCCTTGTCCCTGTGTCCCCTCTCTGGAACATCCTATCTCTGTCCACCTTATCTATTCCCCGCAGTATCTTGTATGTCGTTATCATGTCTCCCCTGACCCTTCTGTCCTCCAGTGTCGTCAGTCCGATTTCCCTTAACCTTTCCTCGTACGACATTCCCTTGAGCTCTGGGACTAGCCTTGTTGCAAACCTTTGTACTTTCTCTAACTTCTTGACGTGCTTGACCAGGTGTGGGTTCCAGACTGGTGCTGCATACTCCAGTATGGGCCTAACATACACAGTGTACAGTGTCTTGAACGATTCCTTATTGAGGTATCGGAACGCTATTCTCAGGTTTGCCAGGCGCCCGTATGCTGCAGCGGTTATTTGGTTGATGTGTGCCTCCGGTGATGTACTCGGTGTTATGGTCACCCCAAGGTCTTTCTCCCTGAGTGAGGTCTGTAGTCTTTGTCCACCTAGCCTATATTCTGTCTGCGGTCTTCTTTGCCCCTCCCCAATCTTCATGACTTTGCATTTGGCTGGATTGAATTCGAGGAGCCAGTTACTGGACCACATGTCCAGCCTCTCCAGGTCTCTTTGCAGTCCTGCCTCATCCTCGTCCGATTTAATTCTTCTCATCAACTTCACGTCATCTGCGAACAGGGACACTTCAGAGTCTATTCCTTCCATCATGTCGTTCACATATATCAAAAATAGCACTGGTCCTAGAACTGACCCCTGTGGGACCCCGCTCGTAACAGGCGCCCACTGTGATACCTCTTCACGTACCATGACTCGTTGCTGCCTCCCTGTCAGGTATTCCCTTATCCATTGCAGTGCCCTTCCTTTTATGTGTGCCTGATCCTCCAGCTTCTGCACTAATCTCTTGTGGGGAACTGTGTCAAAGGCCTTCCTGCAGTCTAGGAAAACGCAATCTACCCAACCCTCTCTCTCGTGTCTTACTTCTGTTACCTTGTCATAAAACTCCAGGAGGTTTGTGATACAAGATTTGCCTTCCATGAACCCATGCTGGTTTTCATTTATAATCTTGTTCCTTTCCAGGTGTTCGACCACTCTCCTCCTGATAATCTTCTCCATGACTTTGCACACAATACATGTCAGAGACACAGGTCTGTAGTTTAGTGCCTCGTTTCTGTTTCCTTTCTTAAATATGGGGACTACATTAGCTGTCTTCCATTTCTCAGGTAGTTGCCCAGTTTCAAGGGATGTGTTGAAGATTGTGGTTAGAGGCACACACAGCATCTCTGCTCCTTCTCTAAGGACCCATGGGGAGATGTTGTCCGGTCCCATCGCCTTTGAGGTGTCAAGGTCACTTAAGAGCTTCTTCACCTCCTCCTCAGTTGTTCGTATGTCATCCAACACTTGTTGGTATATTCCCTCTTGATGTTCCCTTCTGTGCTGTCTTCCCACAGCCCTTCCTGTCTCTACTGTAAAAACTTCCTTAAATCTCCTGTTCAGCTCCTCACATACCTCCTGATCATTTCTTGTGAGTTCTCCACCTTCTGTCCTTAATCTGATCACCTGGTCTTTGACTGTTGTCTTCCTCCTGATGTGGCTATACAACAGTTTCGGGTCAGTCTTGATTCTCGATGCTATGTCATTTTCATACTGTCGCTGGGCCTCCCTCCTTACCTGTGCGTACTCATTCCTGGCTCTGCGACTGATCTCCCTATTTTCGTGTGTTCTCTGCCTTCTGTACTTTTTCCATTCTCTATTGCACTTTGTTTTTGCCTCCTTACACCGTCGGGTAAACCAGGGGCTTGTTCTGGTCTTCCCGTTGTTACTGTTGCCCTTGGGAATGAACCTTTCCACTGCCTCCTTGCATTTTGTTGCTACATATTCCATCATTTCATTTACTGGCTTTCCTGCCAGTTCTCTGTCCCACTGGACCTCCCGCATGAAGTTCTTCAACCCTATGTAGTCCCCTCTTTTATAGTCAGGCTTTTCCCATTCTACTCCTGTTATTCTCTCCACTTGCAGCTCTACTATGTATTCAAAGCACAGAACCATGTGGTCGCTAGCTCCTAGGGGACTCTCATACTTGATATCCTCAATGTCTGAGCTGCCCAGGGTGAACACAAGGTCCAATCTTGCTGGTTCATCCTCCCCTCTCACTCTGGTAGTGTCCTTAACATGTTGGTGCATGAGGTTTTCCAGCACCACGTCCAACATCCTGGCTCTCCATGTTTCGGGACCCCCATGTGGCTCCAGGTTTTCCCAGTCAATCTCCCTGTGGTTGAAATCCCCCATAACCAGCAACTTTGCTCTGCTGGAGTGAGCTCTTCTTGCCACCTCAGCAAGTGTGTCCACCATTGCTCTGTTGCTCTCTTCATATTCCTCTCTTGGCCTCCTGCAGTTCTGTGGTGGATTATACATCACTGCAATGACCACTTTGTGTTCCCCAGACTGAAGTGTACCTGCTATGTAGTCTCTTTCTCCTGTCTCATCTATTCCTTCCATTTTCTCGAATTTCCATCTGTTTTTTACGAGCAGAGCAACCCCACCTCCCCCCCTACCCCTTCTATCTTTCCTCATGATCTGGTATCCTTGTGGGAAGATTGCATCTGTTATTGTCTCCATGAGTTTTGTTTCTGTAACTGCTATGATGTCTGGGGACTTCTCATTGATTCTTTCTTGCCATTCCTCATGTTTATTCGTTAATCCATCTGCATTTGTGTACCAAACCTTCAACTTCTGTTCTAATACTGTAACTGTGGTGCGGGGGGTGGAAACAGAGGGATCGGTGTGTGATGGATGGTTTGGAATGTTCAGTTGCCTTGGGGGTGTCGTGGCTGGAGTCCTTCTGCAGGTGTTTCTGGGGGGTGCGCTTGTCCTTCCATTTGATCCTGGGTTATTCTGCTCTCCTTTTTCATTTCCTCCCATTTCTCCTTTCGTTTTTGAACTCTCTCTTTCATTGTCTTCCTTTCGTCCTGTGTTCTGTCTCGGTCGAGGTACACACTCCGGAACTCCTGCTTGCCTCTCAGCCGTGCTTTCTCCTGCAGGATCATGGTTCGGGTTGATTCTGCCTTGAAAATTACTTTGAGAGGCCGATTCCTTTTCTTTGTGAACCACCCAATTCTCCGAAAATTTGCCACCTGGGTCATGTCCCCCTCGCCTATCACCTTCATGATGTCTTCAATCGCTTTTTTCTCCTCCTGCTTTCTTTCATCATAAGTTTCCCCTTTAGCTTCGTCTAGCCCATAGACAAACATGTGTGTGTGTGTGTGTGTGTGTGTGTGTGTGTGTGTGTGTGTGTGTGTGTGTGTGGACGATCCCTACCCCCTCCTTCCCTCCACTACAGATTTATACACCCTCCAAGTCATCCCATTTTGTTCCATCCTCTCTAAATGACAAAATCACCTCACCAACCCCTCCTCAGCCCCCCCCCCGAATAATATTTTTAGTAACTCCACACCTAATAATTTTCACACCACGAATTCTCTGCATAACATTTAACCACACATTGCACTTAGATACAACATCTCTACTGACTCCAGCCTCCTTCTCGTTGCAACATTCACAACATATGCTTTGCATCCATATGTGTTGGTACCACCATACTCTTATACATTCCCTTCGGTACCTTCATGGATAACGTTCTCTGTCTCCACAGATACCTTAATGAACCACCCATCTTTCTTCCTTCATCAATTCTATGGTTTACCTCGTCCTTCACATACCCATCCGCTGATAAGTGTACTTCCAAATACCTGAAGACATTCATTTCTTCCATACTCCCTCCCTCCAGTCCGATATCCAATTTTTCTGTACCTAACTCGTTTGATACCCTCAACACCTTACTCTTACCTATGTTCACTTTCAACCTCCTTTCTTTACACACCCTCCCAAACTCGTCCACTAACCTTTGCAATTTCAGAATCTCCCAAGAGCATAGCATCATCAGTAAAAAGTAACTGTGTCAACTCCCATTTTGTATTTGATTCCTCATAATTTAATCCCACCCTTCTCCCCAACACCCTAGCATTTACTTCTTTTACTTTTCCTGTGACGTAATCTCCCTCTCTCCTGCACCCCCTAACCTGGACCTCACTATCCTCGTAAAACCTCTGTTATATGTATCGTGCCGAATAGGTAAAAATTGAGATTTTCGTTTAAATAGCAATGCTCTTCTTGCCGAATAAGCAAGTGAAAATTTCTGCATGCAATAATTTCGAAAAAATCATTCTGGACCTAACGAAAAAATATATTTCATTGTGTTTGTTTATTATTAAATTATTATCAACTGATCTTAAATCCATTTAGCTGGATTAGGCTAAATTAAATTGCGCTTGTTATAATAAGGTTAGGTAAGTTTTCTAAGGTCCTTTTGGTAAAAAATTATTAACTTTTACATTAACGTAAATGAAAAAAAATATATCTTTAAACGTATAAGAGAAATTTTAGAAAGGACTTAATTTTAAATGAGTTCTTGCTAGTTGACCAATTTTACCTATCAGGCACGAGCGACATATATATATATATATATATATATATATATATATATATATATATATATATATATATATATATATATATATATATATATATATATATATATCTTCGTGTTTGGCTTCCAGTGCATTAGTCAAGAAGAGAGACATGGTAAGAGCTCAAGACCCCAGGTTTACTGAAGCAGCGATTCGGTGGGACACCCTTACAGACTCCTCCAGTAGACCAGCTCCTCCCAAAGAGCACAAACAGTCCCATTGGGACAAACCGATCATGGAAAAAATCGCCAACACAATGCTCTCCAATGCTTCAGGAAAGGACAAAGCTCGCCTCCTGGCAGTAAAGGCACCACACTCAGGAGATTTCCTGTTAGCTCTTCCCAATTCCTCCCTGGGCACCCGTCTCGACCCACAGGCCATTCAGATTGGTGTTGCACTTCGCCTAGCCGCCCCCTTCCTCACCGAACATAGGTGTATTTGCGGCAGGGCGACAGCTGATCAATTCGGACTTCATGGTCTCGTGTGTCACACAGCAGAAGGGAAGTATGCCAGACATGAGGATGTCAATGACATCATAAAGAGAAGCCTCGCCACAGCCCATTGCCCAGCTCAACGGGAACCCCAAATACAGAGGTCTGATGGAAGTCAAAAGCGTCCTGATGGAGCCACTATGCTACCCTGGAAGGATGGAAAGCAGATTGCCTGGGACTACACCTGTGCCGCCACATTGGCAGACACCTAGTTGCCATACTCTGTAGTGGAAGGGGGTGGTGCTGCCAGCCACAGGGAGACCCAGAAGATCAGAAAATATGAAGACGCTCCCCCTTGCTATAACTTCATTCCAATAGGGTCAGAGACCCTTGGAGCATGGGGCAAGTGTGTTCTAAAGTTCCTCAAAGAGCTGGGTGAAAAGCTCATCACCAAGGACCACAGGGCGACCAGCTTCCTCTTTCAGAGACTCAGTGTTGCGATCCAGAGAGGAAATGCCTGCAGTATTCTGGGCACGCGGCCCACCGCAGGGGAGCTGGACGAAGTATTCGAGATGTAGCTCTGAGTTACCTATGTTGTTTTACTTTGTGTTGTATTTTTGTGAATGTTTGGCCAATGTATTTTGTCTTTAAATAAAACATACTTGAAATATAGGGGGTGGTAGGAGAAAATTCTCAAACAGCTTCAGGGAGAACCTTGAGTTTTCCCTGAAGCAAGTTTATTCTTTTCTCTGAGGATGAGGGTCCCCAGAACAGTTCTAGAGGTGGTACCTCCCTATAATGTATATATATATATATATATATATATATATATATATATATATATATATATATATATATATATATATATATATATATATATATATATATATATATATATACACACACTCGCAAATGCATGTTTTTGTGTAACAGTTTAATGCTACGGAGAAAAGCATCTTGAGAAATATAAATAATTCGTCACAAGTGACCAAGGTTCCCAGCACTGAAACATTTCCACAAAAATGTCCTAGTGTTTACACATAAATAACCCGCATTTGGAACAGGGAAAATTAATGACGACGTTTCGGTCCGACATGGACGATCAGCAGTGTGACCTGTCAATTAATGGTCCAAGTCGGACTGAAGTTTCGTCATAACTTTCATCCTGTCCCAGTGTGTGTATTTCGGATTGTTGTTCAACACCCTGTCGGTATCGCACACCATTTTAAAGCTACTCTCGAAATTCTTCAAAGGTTAAAGGTACCATTGACGAAAAGAAACAAATACAGACCTAGTTCTGTGTAGCACCTGATAAAGCTTGACACGGAATGAAACATTGTCACTTGTGTCTTTTCTGTATTACTAACGATAGCATGCAGCTACATCTAAACATTATTTACTTACATCTTATTTACGTTTCCTAAACAAAAAAAAAGAGACGTGCGAAAGATCACATTCCAGCAGATCAAAGAGTCAGTAATAAAGAGATGAGAGTGTGGTGGAGTGTGGTTAAAACAGCGATAATATGAGTGAACATACCACCATAAAGACAGTACTGCACAGTGCCACACATCATGTGAGTGAACATACCACCATAAAGACAGTACTGCACAGTGCCACGCATCATGTGAGTGAACATACCACCATAATAGACAGGGCTTAATACACAAAGATATTCTTAAACAATATTCAACAGTTCTCACCAAATTAATAAAGAAAGACAAACAACTGTACTACTCCAACAGATTCACTGACACAAGAGGAGATATAAAAAGGACCTGGAAAACACTTTCCCAGATTCTGGGGACCCACAAACTGAAAAAAAACAAGAATATTTTTCTAACTAAACCTCATGAAATACCACTGCATCCCACTGATACAGCTAATAAGATAAACGACTTCTTCTCAAACATAGGATCTAATCTCGCCAGTAAAATCCCACGTACCACTGCCCGTGCCGGGGACTACCTACTGAGCCCACGGAAGTCACCGCTATCATAAAGTCACTTAAAAATAACTCGGGGAATCTGTCTCACGTCCCACCATTATTGTACAAGCGAGCGGCCCATGTCCTTTTGCATGCTATTACATTACTTTTTAACAAGTCACTAGAAACTAGCACTTTCCCGACACTACTCAAGACAGCAAGGGTTACACCAATACATAAAGGTGGTGACCTAACAGACGTAAACAACTATAGGCCAATATCAAACTTACCATTGCTATCCAAAATCTTCAAGAAACTCGTGCACAGGAGACTATATTCATTTATAACGTCACAAAACATACTCAACCCCTGCCAATTTGGATTCAGGAAAAATAAAAGCACTAATGATGCAATTATAAAAATGCTAGACCTGCTTTGCACAGCATTGGAAAATAAGGGATATCCACTAGGAATTTTTATTGACCTAAGAAAAGCGTTTGACACAGTAGATCATGGCATCCTACTCCACAAACTTGACCACTATGGTATAAGAGGATATGTGCTTGCATATTTTAAATCCTACCCTTCTAATAGGTATCAGTATGTCACCATTAAAGACAGCCTCATCAATACAGCCACTTGATACTGGAGTTCCGCAGGGAAGTGTCCTTGGACGCCTGCTCTTCCTCATTTACATCAATGATCTTCCAAACATATCCCAACACCTGAAATTCATTCTCTTTGCTGACGGCACGACTTGTCATCTCCCACCCTAATCTTGCCACCCTCAACATCATTGTCAACGAGGAGCTGCTCAAAATGTCGACTTGGATGACAGCCAATAAACTTACACTTAAAACTGGCAAAACCTACTATATTATGTTTGGTAGCAGAGCAGGTGTTGCGCAACTTAACATTAAGAACGACAACACTCTAATTGCCAGACATAATGAGGGCAAATTCCTTGGCCTATACCTCGACAACGACCTAAATTTCAGCACCCATATCCAACACATAACAAAAAAAGTATCCAAAACGGTGGGGATCCTCTCCAAGATACGATACTACGTGCCGCAAACTGCCCTTCTCACACTATATCATTCACTTATATATCCATACCTCACGTATGCTGTCTGTGCTTGAGGTTCAACTGCAGCAACACACCTAAACCCAATAATAACCCAACAAAAAGCCACAGTAAGAATAATCACTAAATCCCATCCCTGGCAACAACCCCCCCCCCACTCTTCATAGATCTAAACTTACTCCCTGTTCAGAACATCCACACTTACTACTGTGTAATCTATATCTACAGGACCTTAAATTCCAATATTAACCTTGACCTAAAACGCTTTCTTGATAGTTGTGACAGGATCCACAGGCATAACACCAGACACAAATACCCCTATGACATTCCCCGTGTTCGACTAAACCTTTACAAAAATTCAATGTATTTCAAAGGACCTAAAATCTAGAACACCCTACCTGAAAACTCTAAAACTGCAGACACATTCATCACTTTCAAAACTACAGTTAGAAAACATCTTATCTCCCTGATACACCCCGACAACTAACTATATGATAAGCATCTGGTGGTTCACAATTACACTCACTCACCCACTGACTATAAACACAGAAATACTAATCTTAAAATAATAAATCCTAACTAGTCATAAGTTTGCCTATGATACTCCAATATAGACACCTTGTATTGTGCCAAAACAAAAGCATTCACATTGCTAAACTCACAAATTATGATGTAGTTACTTAGCCTTAATACCATAATCTGTAAGGATTTAATGTTAAGATTTAATCTAAGTCTGCTCGAAATGCCTAGCTATGCTAGGTGTCCTAGTGGCCCCCTCTGTAATTAGTATTTTATAACATGTAAACCATACAATACCCAAAAACCTGTGAACCCCACATTGTAACCCTTATAGAGAATAAACATGAATTGAATTGAATTGAATTGAATAAAGACAGTACTGCACAGTGCCACGCATCATGTGAGTGAACATACCACCATAAAGACAGTACTCCACAGTGACACGCATCATGTGAGTGAACATACCACCATAAAGACAGTAATGGACAGTGCCACGCATCATGTGAGTGAACATGTCACCATAAAGACAGTAATGGACAGTGCCACGCATCATGTGAGTGAACATACCACCATAAAGACAGTACTGCACAGTGCCACGCATCATGTGAATGAACATACCACAATAAAGACAGTAACAGACAGTGCCACTCATCATGCGAGTGAACATACCACCATACAGACAGTAAGGGACAGTGCCGCGCATCATGTGAGTGAACATATCACTATAAAGACAGTAATGGACAGTGCCACGCATCATGTGAGTGAACATACCACCATAAAGACAGTAATGGACAGTGCCACGCATCGTGTGAGTGAACATACCACCATAAAGACAGTAATGGACAGTGCCACGCATCATGTGAGTGAACATACCACCATAAAGACAGTAATGGGCAGTGCCACGCATCATGTGAGTGAACATACCACCATAAAGACAGTAATGGACAGTGCCACGCATCACGTGAATGAACATACCACCATTAACACAGTACTGCACAGTGCCACGCATCATGTAAGTGAACATATCACCATTAACAAAGTACTGGACAATGCCACTCATTTAATAAGGGAATTCATATTCACTGGGCTTGAGCATCCTACTGCTTTAGGCTCGAACCTCTGAACTCCAACAAGGAAGATATGATTACATGCAGCCGGTTATGTTACCGGGCCTGAGTATCCTACCCTGGGATGCAGACTGAGCCATGAAGTCCTGCCACACACCTGGACATCACACAAACAGATCTCGGGATAAGGATGAGGCTGGAAATGGGGTCGACCAGGGGCAAAGGATATTCTCATCTGCGGGAAATTGATGGGAATATTCTCAGATGCTAGGATGTGGGAAGGGGGGTTCCTGGCCCCCGGCGAGTCACTAACCTCCCATTGGGAAGGAGGAAATGAGGAGGAAGGGAGAGAATAAGAAAGAGTGGCAGAAGTAATAGTAATACCATTTCGGAGCACCCTGAGCGTGTAGGTCACCCAGCGCTCGCAGCTATACAAAATATATATGCAACACACACAATAAAAACAATAATAAAATTAACAAACAACTGAGCACGCAGCGCCGGTATGTAACCCTCATCTCTATCAGACATATAAAAAAATACAGAACGTTCAGAGGCTGGCCAAAAACCAAGCTAATTATTACCTAATCTGGGACGTAAGCTTTGATAACTCGGACACACTTTCAATATAGGAACCAGCGGAGACATGATCATAACATATAAGATACTCTGAGACATTTCCAAAGAAGGCATGGAGTGGAACAGAACGAGGAAAAACACATGTAAATTACAAGTTCAAATGAGCCACGGGGACTTATATTTCCAACATGTACGGCAAGTAACCAAGTGAAATTAATTAGGAAGGTATATAGTGAAGATCATCTTAGTAGATGGACTCAAGAGTAGACACGGCATAGTCCAGAAGAGTAGGAAGTGAGCTACACAATGCAGTTTATGAGGAAAAGACGAGGCCCAAGAGTTGGAGTCGGTACTCATTCTCCACTAACACCCGAAGCATGTTAGGACAGAGTAAAGGAGCCCCACATGTTAGGACAGAGTAAAGGAGCCCCACATGTTAGGACAGAGTAAAGGAGCCACATGTTAGGACAGAGTAAAGGAGCCCCACATGTTAGGACAGAGTAAAGGAGCCCCACATGTTAGGACAGAGTAAAGGAGCCACATGTTAGGACAGAGTAAAGGAGCCCCACATGTTAGGACAGAGTAAAGGAGCCACATGTTAGGACAGAGTAAAGGAGCCACATGTTAGGACAGAGTAAAGGAGCCCCACATGTTAGGACAGAGTAAAGGAGCCACATGTTAGGACAAAGTAAAGGAGCCACATGTTAGGACAGAGTAAAGGAGTCACAAGTTATGAAAGAGTGAAGGAGCCACATGTTAGGATAGAGTGAAGGAGCCACATGTTAGGACAGAGTGAAGGAGCCACATGTTAGGAAAGAGTGAAGGAGCCACATATTAGGATAGAGTGAAGGAGCCACATGTCAGGACAGAGTGAAGGAGCCACATGATAGGATAGAGTGAAGGAGCCACATGTCAGGACAGAGTGAAGGAGCCACATGATAGGATAGAGTGAAGGAGCCACATGTTAGGATAGAGTGAAGGAGCCACATGTCAGGACAGAGTGAAGGAGCCACATGTTAGGATAGAGTGAAGGAGCCACATGTTAGGATAGAGTGAAGGAGCCACATGTCAGGACAGAGTGAAGAAGCCACATGTCAGGACAGAGTGAAGGAGCCACATGTTAGGATAGAGTGAAGGAGCCACATGTTAGGATAGAGTGAAGGAGCCACATGTCAGGACAGAGTGAAGGAGCCACATGTCAGGACAGAGTGAAGGAGCCATATGTTAGGATAGAGTGAAGGAGCCACATGTTAGGATAGAGTGAAGGAGCCACACTACTGCAGAGAGTAAAGGAAACACCAAAGGGAAGAGCAAGACACGTAGCATCTTGAGATTACGACAAGGAGAGGTGAGAACAAAAACCAGAGGCTAACACCTTCCTGTGTGCGTGCGTATGCAGGTGCGTGTGAGCGTGCGTGAGGGCGCTCGTGGATAAAGGCCCTCGACCCTTTGCCTTATGACAACCCGTGAGTGTCAAAGGCCAAAGGTAGAACCACTGAGAGGGATGGAAGTAACCTCCTCTAGGTCAGAGGGCGGCCGCCAGATCACAGGAAGAGATTTTTTGTGCTTCACCTTCAAGATCAGCAGCATCCGGCCAGTAATGTTGTGCTGGGTATATCACTCAGGTGGGGAAGGATGTTCAGGTGGGGAAGAGGGCAGGATGAGGGCACGCTGGCGAGAGGTGGCGGGATGGTAACGTCCTGGGATGGTAGGATAGGTGGAGGAGTGCAGGTGAAGGATAGCAGCATCTTTCCATGGTGTAGTCATGAGGGTGAATACAAAGAGGCACAATACCGTGATTGGAACAATACATAAATAACCAGCACATTGGAGAGAGAAGCTTACGAAGACGTTTCGGTCCGTCTTGGACCATTTACAAAGTCACAGTGTAACTTTGCAAATGGTCCAAGTCTGGCCGAAACGTCGTCGTAAGCTTTCTGTCCTACGTGCGGGTTATTTGTGTATGGATTAGTACACTGAACACTCATAATATTGATCTTATCACATCGCTGACAATAACAGCTTGATCGGCGGCCGTGATGGTTCTTCCAATCATTTCTTACATAACCAATACTTTTTAGGTGAATTTATAGCTGCCCCGAGAGACTTCAAGCTTTCTAGTTGGTAATACTCATCATTATTTGAGTCTGATCTCATCTTGAAAAATATTTACTGACTTAAGCAAATGAAAAATGCCTCCAAGTCGACAGGAATAGAACTTAAATCACCAATGATTCTTCGTAGGTGTCTGTCCTCAGCAGCGATCTCTCTGATTCACGTCCGGTGAGTGCGACACCAAGAATGTTACCACTCGACTGCTTGGGAATGCGTTATACACCTTTGAACATTCACTAGAAACCAGGAACATTTTTTTTGTTCAGATAAAAGTAGTGCAAAATATTATAGCATTGTTAAGTAAAAGGAAACATATGTAACTAATGAAACATTATATTGTAGGAACGTTTCGCTCTCCAGGAGCTTTGTCAAGCCTTTACCTTGAACTTCAAAGATAACATGAGCACAGTCCACCCATGTCTAACCCCCCACGAGTCCTGCTTGAGCGCAGGTACAACAGCCCGGCTGATCAAAAAACTCTCTAAGGGAATTTGGCAAGATTCCTCTTGAAGATAGTTAGGAATATGTTGGTAAATACCGCTTATACTTGAAGGGAGGACGTTGACAAGTCTTGGACCCTGTACATTTAGCTATCTGTCAGTGTGTTTATTGCACCTCAAGTTTTTTGACGTGATGTTCAACGTCAGTTTCCTAACGCTTTCACAGTTTTCTAATCCAGTTTTTATTATTGTAAGTCAGGTTAAGTTAATTTAGGTTAGGTTACATAAATCTATGAAGTCATATACTCCACCAGCGTTACAAGGAACACCTCCTCCCCCTCCAGCACCTGCACCCCAACACTACACCAGAGACGACCCCACCAGCGTCACAAGGAACATCTCCCCCCCTCCAGCACCTGTACCCCAACACTACACCAGAGACGACCCCACCAGCGTCACAAGGAACATCTCCCCCCCTCCAGCACCTGTACCCCAACACTACACCAGAGACGACCCCACCAGCGTCACAAGGAAAACCTCCTCCCCCTCCAGCACCTGTACCCCAACACTACACCAGAGACGACCCCACCAGCGTTACAAGGAACATCTCCCCCCCTCCAGCACCTGCACCCCAACACTACACCAGAGACGACCTCACCAGCGTCACAAGGAACATCTCCTCCCTCTCCAGCACCTGCACCCCAACACTACACCAGAGACGACCTCACCAGCGTCACAAGGAACATCTCCCCCCCTCCAGCACCTGCACCCCAACACTACACCAGAGACGACCTCACCAGCGTCACAAGGAACACCTCCCCCCCTCCAGCACCTGCACCCCAACACTACACCAGAGACGACCTCACCAGCGTCACAAGGAACATCTCCCCCCCTCCAGCACCTGTACCCCAACACTACACCAGAGACGACCCCACCAGCGTCACAAGAAACACCCCCTCCCCATCCCTCACCAGTACCACAACACTACAACACACCAGACACGGCCCCACCAGCGTCACAAGTAACACCCCCCTCCCTCACCAGTACCACAACACTACAACACACCAGAGTCACAAGTAACACCCCGTCCCCCCTCCCTCACCAGTACTACAACAATACAACACACCAGAGACGACCCCACCAAAGTCACAAGGAAAACCTCCTCCCCCTCCAGCACCTGTACCCCAACACTAGACCAGAGACGACCCCACCTGTGTCACAAGGAACACCTCCTCCCCTCCAGCACCTGTACCCCAACACTACACCAGAGACGACCCCACCAGCGTCACAAGGAACACCTCCTCCCCCTCCAGCACCTGCACCCCAACACTACACCAGAGACGACCCCACTAGCGTCGCAAGGAACACCTCCTTTCCCTCCAGCACCTGCACCCCAACACTACACCAGAGACGACCTCACCAGCGTCACAAGGAACACCTCCCCCCCCTCCAGCATCTGTACCCCAACACTACACCAAAGACGACACCACCAGCGTCATAAGAACCCCCCCCCCCTTCCCTCACCAGTTCCACAACACTACAACACACCTTAGACGACCCCACCAGCGTCACAAGTAAAACCCCCTCCCCCTCCCTCACTAGTATCACAACACTACAACACACCAGAGTCACAAGTAACACCCCCTCCCCCTTCCCTCACCAGTACTACAACACACCAGAGACGACCCCACCTGCATCACAAGGAACACCTCCTCCTCACTCACCAGTACCACAACACTACACCGGAGACGACCCCAACAGCGTCACAGCACCCACTTCCCCTCCCTCACCAGTACCACAACGCACCTGAGACGACCCCCACCACCATCACAAGGAATACCCCCTCCCCCACACCAGGACCACAACACATCTGAGACGACCCCACCAACATCACAAGGAACACCCCCTTCCCCCACACCAGTACCACAACACGTCTGAGACGACTCCATCAGCATCACAAGTATCACCCCCCTCCCCCCTCACCAGTACAACAACACACCAGAGATGCCCCCACCAGCATCACGAGGAACACCCCCGTCATCCCCCTCACCTACTTCCTACATGGGTGACCTTGCAGCCGTCAACTGCATGACCCTGCGGACCTCTGGTGCCCTGAAGATCGTCTCCCCTTCAGAGGGCACAGAGAATTTTCTCAGTAACTCCCTCCTTCTTCCTGCCTGCTACAGGAGGAGGAGGCTGACCTTGGGAGCATCTTTTCCTGCGTCTCGGATAAGTCTAGCGGATGTGGTGACACGAGGCGCTGCTCCCTGGCCCTGGCCCCAGTGCCCCGTGTCACACACGGGGTCACCCGTGGAGATCACAGGTCAGGGGTCGAGCAGAAACAGAATCAAATTCTGTGTAGATCAGGATGCTGTGTATTCGTGAAGGGCGGAGGTTGCTTATGGTGGTGGTGAACCTCGTGTGTGTGTGTGTGGGGGGGGGGAGACACAGTCTTAGCCAGCGTATGTACCACTGAGAGTCAGTGTACATACCTGTAGGTTACCTATAGTTGCTTCCGGAGGGGAAATGACCGCCCCCGCGGCCCGGTCCCAGACCAGGCCTTCTGGCTTCTGTCCTTATCGATGCATACGAAAATATGCTGCTATACTCTTTTGTGTATTTGCGGGTGTGCAAGATGTACTGAGGTGTGAGATGAGGATGCATCAGGAAACCTTCGTATTAGATAATAGCGGAAGTGATTACCCCCAGACGTCCCAGTTACCTGTGTAGTGGTTAGGAAGATGAGAGGGGTAGGCAGGGAGGGGCATGACATATGGCGGAGGATTTGTGGGAGGGGGCAGGACCTCCGTATAGATAACATGGGAGGGGGGGCACCTGTGTATGGATAACATGGTATAGGGGACAGGACCTGTATATAGCGTAGGTGTATACACAAGGATAGAAGAGCTTGTATATAAATTTTCCTCTAACTTTTCGCTTTGAACCACAAATTAACAAGAAAAAACGAGACGTTTCACTTCATCCTAGACCATTATCAAGTAGCTGGCGACTTGATAATAAAACACGGAACAAACGTTCACTCTTTACATTTCTAATTTCTGCACCAGTTGTAATTTCTCTCAGCTATGAGTCTGTATCCTTCATATTTCGTACGCTTCGTTATTCTAAGTGTGAGCTCCACAATGGTGCTCAGTACTTAAGGTGAATACCTATTGTTGTTGTTTGAGGTATATTTTTGATAAATATTTACTTTTTTTTGAAAGGTCGCTGAGGTGCTGTGTGCAGAGTATCGTGAGGGTAGCTGCTACATTCTGCAAATGTTGTTCAGACTGTTTGACGAGAAACAGGTGTACTTACCTATTTGCGGTTGCAGGGGTCGATTCACAGCTCCTGGCCCCGCCTCTTCGCGGTCTCTACTAGGTTCACTTTCTCCCTGCTCCATGAGCTTTGTCGTATCTCTTCCTAAAGCTAAGTATGGATCCTGCCTCCACTACATCACTCTCCAGAGTGTTCCACTTCCTGACGACTCTATGGCTGAAGAAACACTTCCTAATATCCCTGCGACTCATTTGAGTTTTCAGCTTCCAGTGCAGTCAATATGATTTCCTTTAACCTCTCCTTGTAGGACATACCGCTTAGATCCGGGTTTAGTTTCACCCCAAGATCCTTTTTCCTTGAGTGAGGTTTGCAGTCTTTTAGCCTCCCTAGTCTGTACTCTGCCTGGGGCCTTGTCACTTTCTCCACTCTTCATGACTTTGCATTTGGTGGGGTTAAACTCCAGGAGCCAGATATTGGACCAGGTTAGTAGCCTGTCCAGATTCGTTCGTAGTCCCACACTAGGTTCACGTCAGGGACACCTCTGAATCTATTCGTTCCGTCTTGTCATTACATATACCAGAAACAGCACCAGTCCTAGGACTGACCCTTGTGGAACTTTGCTAGAGTCTGCAGGTTCAAGTCCTGCTGTGGACGTAGAAACAACGTATATATATATATATATATATATATATATATATATATATATATATATATATATATATATATATATATATATATATATATATATATATATTTGGAATTTCTCTATTCTTTCAGAGTGGTTGTTTTGCATATTCTGAAATCACCTGTTTACTGTGATCTTATTGCATATATATATATATATATATATATATATATATATATATATATATATATATATATATATATATATATATATATATATATATATATATATATATATATATATATATATCGTTATTGTTTAAACCGTTTAAGCATCATATAATCTGATTTTTCTTATTTCCTGATTTTCCCTGTCCTTGATGTTTAGTCTTTTCGTCAGTTCAGCCAAAAATAATAATTATCTATCTCTGTCGTCAGTTTCATTCAGAAGCCTGCAGAGTATAGTTAGCATGTGTGTGTGTGTGTGTGTGTGTGTACTCACCTAATTGTACTCACCTAATTTTGGTTGCAGGGGTCGAGACTCAGCTCCTGGCCCCGCCTCTTCACTGATCGCTACTGGATCCTCTCTCTCTCTGCTTCCTGGGCTTTGTCATACCTCTTCTTAAAACTATGTATGGTTCCTGCCTCCACTACTTCACTTGCTAGGCTATTCCACTTGATGACAACTCTATGACTGAAGAAATACTTCCTAACGTCCCTGTGACTCGTCTGAGTCTTCAGATTCCAGTTGTGACCCCTTGTTTCTGTGTCCCCTCTCTGGAACATCCTATCTCTGTCCACCTTGTCTATTCCCCGCAGTATCTTGTATGTCGTTATCATGTCTCCCCTGACCCTTCTGTCCTCCAGTGTCGTCAGTCCGATTTCCCTTAACCTTTCCTCGTACGACATTCCCTTGAGCTCTGGGACTAGCCTTGTTGCAAACCTTTGTACTTTCTCTAACTTCTTGACGTGCTTGACCAGGTGTGGGTTCCAGACTGGTGCTGCATACTCCAGTATGGGCCTAACATACACAGTGTACAGTGTCTTGAACGATTCCTTATTAAGGTATCGGAACGCTATTCTCAGGTTTGCCAGGCGCCCGTATGCTGCAGCGGTGAAGGAGTAAGCGAAGGTGGGTCATCTTGTGGTGTGGGACAATCCACGAGGTGTTCCCAGGCATCAATGATTGTTGATGACCTCTCTGAACTGTCACATTCACCACTTCCTTATATCTTCCTCCCCAACATCCCCTACCTCCAACAACTCCGTCCCTCACCAAAATAAAAAAAAGCCATCACCACCACAACCATACCCATCACTAACACCACCACAACCACCACCACCACAACCATACGCATCACTAACACCACCATCGTCACCACCACAACCATACCCATCACTAACACCAAAACCAACGCCACCGCCAACGTCACAACCACACCCATCACCACACCTCTCATACAACATACTAAGTCATCCTGCCTCTCATACAACATACTAAGTCATCCTGCCTCTCATACAACATACTAAGTCATCCTGCCTCTCATACAACATACTAAGTCATCCTGCCTCTCATACAACATACTAAGTCATCCTGCCTCTCATACAACATACTAAGTCATCTTGCCTCTCATACAACATACTAAGTCATCCTGCCTCTCATACAACATACTAAGTCATCCTGCCTCTCATACAACATACTAAGTCATCCTGCCTCTCATACAACATACTAAGTCATCCTGCCTCTCATACAACATACTAAGTCATCCTGCCTCTCATACAACATACTAAGTCATCCTGCCTCTCATACAACATACTAAGTCATCCTGCCTCTCATACAACATACTAAGTCATCCTGCCTCTCATACAACATACTAAGTCATCCTGCCTCTCATACAACATACTAAGTCATCCTGCCTCTCATACAACATACTAAGTCATCCTGCCTCTCATACAACATACTAAGTCATCCTGCCTCTCATACAACATACTAAGTCATCCTGCCTCTCATACAACATACTAAGTCATCCTGCCTCTCATACAACATACTAAGTCATCCTGCCTCTCATACAACATACTAAGTCATCCTGCCTCTCATACAACATACTAAGTCATCCTGCCTCTCATACAACATACTAAGTCATCCTGCCTCTCATACAACATACTAAGTCATCCTGCCTCTCATACAACATACTAAGTCATCCTGCCTCTCATACAACATACTAAGTCATCCTGCCTCTCATACAACATACTAAGTCATCCTGCCTCTCATACAACATACTAAGTCATCCTGCCTCTCATACAACATACTAAGTCATCCTGCCTCTCATACAACATACTAAGTCATCCTGCCTCTCATACAACATACTAAGTCATCCTGCCTCTCATACAACATACTAAGTCATCCTGCCTCTCATACAACATACTAAGTCATCCTGCCTCTCATACAACATACTAAGTCATCCTGCCTCTCATACAACATACTAAGTCATCCTGCCTCTCATACAACATACTAAGTCATCCTGCCTCTCATACAACATACTAAGTCATCCTGCCTCTCATACAACATACTAAGTCATCCTGCCTCTCATACAACATACTAAGTCATCCTGCCTCTCATACAACATACTAAGTCATCCTGCCTCTCATACAACATACTAAGTCATCCTGCCTCTCATACAACATACTAAGTCATCCTGCCTCTCATACAACATACTAAGTCATCCTGCCTCTCATACAACATACTAAGTCATCCTGCCTCTCATACAACATACTAAGTCATCCTGCCTCTCATACAACATACTAAGTCATCCTGCCTCTCATACAACATACTAAGTCATCCTGCCTCTCATACAACATACTAAGTCATCCTGCCTCTCATACAACATACTAAGTCATCCTGCCTCTCATACAACATACTAAGTCATCCTGCCTCTTATACAACATACTAAGTCATCCTGCCTCTCATACAACATACTAAGTCATCCTGCCTCTCATACAACATACTAAGTCATCCTGCCTCTCATCACTTACAATATACATAACAAACCAGATCTTAATAATCATAAATCCCAATATTTGTCTTTTCTCTGGGGCAATTTATCTTAAATCTTCTTAATGTGTTATCATATGTCTACTATCATCACTTCTCTATGTTTATATTCATCACTTCTCTGTCTACAATCATCATCCCTGTATGTCTACAATCATCACACCTGTATATCTACAATCATCCCTGTATATCTACAATCATCACCCATGTATGCCTACAATCATCCATGTATGTCTACAATCATCACCCCTGTATGTCTACAATCATCACCCCTGTATGTCTACAATCATCACCCTGTATGTCTACAATCATCATCCCTGTATGTCTTCAATCATCATCCCTGTATGTGCACAATCATCACCCATGTATATCTACAATCATCACCCATGTATGTCCACAATCATCCTGGAGTTTACCTGGAGAGGGTTTCGGGGGTCAACGCCCCCACGGCTCGGTCTAAGACCAGGCCTCATGGTGGATCAGGGCCTGATCAACCAGGCTGTTACTGCTGGCCGCACGCAAGCTGACGTACAAACCACAGCCCGGTTGGTCAGGTACTGACTTTAGGTGCCTGTCCAGTGCCTTCTTAGATACAGCCAGGGGCTACAATCATTACCTCTGTATATCTAAAATCATCACGAATGTATGTCTACAATCATCACCCCTGTACTTCTACAATCATCACTCATGTATGTCTACAATCATCATCCCTGTATGTCTACAATCATCATCCCTGTATGTCCACAATCATCACGAATGTATGTCTACAATCATCACCCCTGTATGTCTACAATCATCACCCATGTATGTCTACAATCATCACCCCTGTATGTCTACAATCATCACCCATGTATGTTTACAATCATCACCCCTGTATGTCTACAATCATCACCCATGTATGTCTACAATCATCACCCCTGTATGTCTACAATCATCACCCATGTATGTCTACAATCATCACCCCTGTATGTCTACAATCATCACCCATGTATGTCTACAATCATCCCTATATGTCTACAATCATCACCCCTGTATATCTACAATCATCACCCATGTATGTCTACAATCATCACCCCTGTATGTCTACAATCATCACCCATGTATGTCTACAATCATCACCCCTGTATATCTACAATCATCACCCCTGTATGTCTACAATCATCACCCATGTATGTCTACAATCATCACCCCTGTATGTCTACAATCATCACCCATGTATGTCTACAATCATCACCCCTGTATATCTACAATCATCACCCATGTATGTCTACAATCATCACCCCTGTATGTCTACAATCATCACCCATGTATGTCTACAATCATCATCCCTATACGTCTACAATCATCACCCCTGTATGTCTACAATCATCACCCATGTATGTCTACAATCATCACCCCTGTATGTCTACAATCATCACCCATGTATGTCTACAATCATCACCCCTGTATGTCTACAATCATCACCCATGTATGTCTACAATCATCATCCCTATATGTCTACAATCATCGCCCCTGTATGTCTACAATCATCACCCCTGTATGTCTACAATCATCACCCCTGTATGTCTACAATCATCACCCATGTATGTCTACAATCATCACCCCTGTATGTCTACAATCATCACCCCTGTATGTCTACAATCATCACCCATGTATGTCTACAATCATCATCCCTATATGTCTACAATCATCGCCCCTGTATGTCTACAATCATCACCCCTGTATGTCTACAATCATCACCCCTGTATGTCTACAATCATCACCCCTGTATGTCTACAATCGTCACCCATGTATGTCTACAATCATCACCCATGTATGTCTACAATCATCACCCCTGTATGTCTACAATCATCACCCCTGTATGTCTACAATCATCACCCATGTATGTCTACAATCATCACCCATGTATGTCTACAATCATCACCCCTGTATGTCTACAATCATCATCCCTGTATGTCTACAATCATCATCCCTATATGTTTACGATCAGCATTCAGCAATCATCATTCCTGTATAATAATAATAATAATAATAATAATAATAATAATAATAATAATAATAATAATAATAATAATAATAATAATAATAATAATAATAATAATAATAATAATCACGTATTTACTTCAAACTTTGTAGATGAATAATGGTAAAACATCAAAACAACAACACTGGTGACTCTATCATGAGTAAAACAGAACACCGCTTGCTTCTCCAAACACCAAGATAAACAGCCTAAGGAAATTATTAACATATAACAGATAAACAAAACTGTTGTTTATCTGTTAATGGTAACAGGTAACAGGTGGTTCAGTTGATGAGCGCCCCAAGCGGCCAGGTGGCAAACTACTACTACTAAACTTCGAAATGGATATATCGTAAAAATATGATACACTATGAAACTATGTACATTATTATTATTATTATTATTATTATTATTATTATTATTATTATTATTATTATTATTATTATTATTATTATTATTAACAACAGTAGTAGTAGTGGCGGCGGTCTACCTGGAGTCTACCTACCTTGAGGGAGTTCCGGGGTCAACACCCCCCGCGACCCAGTCCTTGACCAGACCTGACGATGGATCAGGGCGGTAGTTGAGGTGGTGGTAGTAGTAATAATAATTGTTACTGTTGTTGTTGTAGTTGGAATTGCAGTTGTTGTCGTTATTATTATTATTATTATTATTATTATTATTATTATTATTATTATTATTATTATTATATTTGCGAGGGTTGCCTCCAAGCCGGATGCGTATTGTGTCACGTGACGTCAGAGGTTTCCCACACTACCTGGGTGGTGTTTCTCTGTGGGATGAGGAGGAGGGGGCAGGTTAATTACCCTCACCTGTGCCTCCCACACGCTGTCACTCGTACTGCTCTTCCTCCCTCCATCATCCTCTGCTCTCTCTACCTACCTTGCCTTTCATCACGCCTTACTCCGCCTCTCCTCCACCTCCTCGTGTGTATCCCACACCTCCGTATAGTTAGTTATTCCTCTCTGTCAATTATTATTCTTTTTCAGTGTTGAGATAATACGACGGAAACTCGGTTGTTAATGCTGTGTTTTTCTCAAGAGCGCGAGCTAAGGACGTTTATTAAAGGAAACGTTTCGCCGTGAGTGGCTTCTACAGTCCTGTTCTGTACATTAAGTGTCTTTTCCACAACTTGTCGGTATATCGCTAAACTACTCTGTTTTAATAGTGCAGATAATAATAAAGATACCCTTGGTAGCAGTTCTTTAAAATGAAGCTCAAGTCAGTAACATTATCAGCAGATGTAGCTGACACTCTCAACGCTAAGCTCAGGGACGGATCTACTATAAAACTACGAAACTTAAGATTCAGGGGCCCGTAATCCCGAGGGGCCCCAGAAACGACTCTAGTCCACATTCTTAAAAATTTGTGGGTCTACTGTATGAGAAGGAACTGCGAAGGGGCCCCCAAAACAGTTCAAGCTTCAGGGCTACAAAAATGTAGGTCCGCCACTGACTAAGCTCCTAACAGCAACAATGTTATTATTGTTCACCTCAGTATTATCACACGTGCCATGAATTTTATGTCAACATTCTCTGATGGCAGACTTCCTTCCTCTACACCCTCCTCCATCTTTCTTTACACCCTCCTCCATCTTTCTTTACACCCTCTATCTGATTCTCACTCTCACACTCAGTGTTTACCTCTCCTTAACTACCCTTTATTCTATATTTTTCTCTATAGCCCTTATACACACACACCTAATCAAACACATCAAGAAACTGGAGAAAGTGCAGAAGTTGCAACAAGATTAGTCCCGGAGCTAAGGGGTTATGTCTTATGAGAAGAGGTTAGGGAAATTCAACCTGACGACACTAGAGGATAGGAGGGATGGGGAAACATGATGATAACATATAAAATACTAAAAGGAACTAACAAGGAGGACAGGACCAGAATGTTTCAGGGATGGGACACAGGAACAAAGGGCAACAATTTTCAGTTAAAAACTCAGATGATTCATAGAGATGTTAGAAAGTATTTCTTCGGCCTTAGAGTTATCAGTGAAGTAGCAGGTGCAGGGTCCATACACAACTTTAAGAAGAGGTATGATTAAGCTCTTGAAGCAGGGAGAGAGTGGACCTAATAGCGACTAGCGAAGAAGCGGGGCCAGGAGCTTTGAATCGACCCCTGCAACCACAAATAGGTGAGTAAACACACTAAGTACCCTCCATATTGATCTAGGAGACAAGATAATCACACAAGATCATAAAAGATACGAAACAAGTGATAAAGAAGACTTCATAGCACCATCAACAGGAGGAACAAGAAGCCACAATTGTAAACTGAGAAAGTATACAAGAAAACATTGTTTCACACACGAAACTGGCAGCACTTACTACAACCTCCGCAAACATCAAATAACTGGATGCATTTCACTGAGCGATCCAAGAGAGGTTCCCAATATCCTATAATCCAGATCTGTTTACCTCAATGAATGTAAAAGGAATAGTGCAATGTGCAGCATAAATTTACAGTGTAGTTATACATCTATTTGTTTTAAATATGATACTATAGCATTTAATGTTTGAAATCTATCAGGAGAGGCATGTTACAGTTACTGCAAAAAAACTATTTTGGTTTATAAAATTGGCAGACTGCAACCTACACAAGGTAAATTCAGTGCGAAGCTTCCTTTGACAAAATCACACCAGTGGTAAACGTTTGAAGCCAACCAGAAAATGCAATCTCGAGTTATCGCACAGAATCTGCAGATTTCACGTTTATTAACTAGTCCAAGTCCAGGAATGGTTTATATATATAATTAACCAGAAGGAATCTGCAGGTGTAAATACTAGTTGCATGAATCTTGCCTTAAAGTACACCAGTTTAGAAAATTTAGAACCGATTGGATGACGCATTTTCAAGTTATAGTGGACTTTGTTAGCGCTGGTGATACTAATGCGATCTTTATCCACTAAATGCTTAAAAATCAAGACGAATGTCTTAAGATGGTGGGAACTGTGATAAGAAGGTCCTGGACATAAACTTCTTGGAAGTCAGAATCTTTTTTGGAATCTTGATCGAGGATTAAGGCTTCCATTTTTACATGTAATAAGGACATAGCTGAATACATTACTGATAATGTTAAGTCTGTTTATGTCTTTTCATCGAGTGTTACAACACCCTATTTAATCTGTTGCGCAGTCTTATCCTCTGTCGGACTAAGGCTGTGGCGACTACTCCGGATGCGCTTAGTTGTGTGTGTGTGTGTCCATGCTGTCCCGAAGACTGAGTCTCAAAACACGAACTGTCGCAAAAACATCTTCAGTGTCAACAGCATCAAGTTTCTCAGCACATTCCATTAGAAAGGTGCGACAGGAAGAGAAAGAATAATCAAAGTTCAGAAGATAAGTAGGAGTGGATCGAGCGTCAAGCATTTCCAGAATGTAGTCGTAAATAAAAGTGTGTCTGTGATATAAAGTAAAGGCCTTAAGGAGGTCAAATACATCTGATATATTAAAATTTCCGAGGTTACGGAACACCATGTCAGATACCCTAATCAGAGCTGCCTCAATAAAGTGTCATACAAATTATACTCATGTAAAACCAAACTGCATTCTTTCCATTTCATCACTTACCAGGTGACCCCCCCCCTTCTTTTTTTTTTTAATCCAGTAGTGACTTTACATACTCGTTCTTGGACATCCTCCTAGGAACAGACACGGATAATCTGTCCTTCACAGTGAAGAGAAAACCTGCAAACAAGGACGACCTGCCACACTTTTACTCGCATCGTTACACGGGCTGAGAGGGGGAGGGGTTGTTATCGGATTCTGGTTGAGAGCGCATAGGATTTGCAGCTCACCACATTATCAACACAGCCGTTGCGGCGGTATTGATAATGTGGTGGGACCGTCTCCTGCAGGCATAGATAAAGTGTAGAAGAAACTGAAGGCAAGTGAAAACCTGGAAAATGTGGTGGTATTCCTCTCTGAGAAACTGTGAGCTGCAAATCCTATGCGCTCTCAGGCAGAATCCGATGACAACCCCCTCCCTCTCTCAGTCCGTGTCACGATGCGAGTACAAGTGGACTAACTGGTTCAGAAAGACACCTCAGCAAACACTAGGACAAATTTATTAGAAAACGTTTCGGTCTGGGACTTTAATCAAAGCCCCAGGACCGAAAAGTTTTCTAATAAATATGTCCTAGTGTTTACTCCTGTGTCTTTGTGAACTAATTTGTCGTTATTTATTACAAAGGTTTATACAACTGGACTAAATAAAAATCCTCATCTCTGTTTTATGAAGTGAAATGGTGCTGCCTTACACACCTGCTTGACACACACCTGCTTCACACACACCTGCTTCGCAAACACCTGCTTGACACACACCTGCTTCACACACTTTCTCACACACCTGCTTTACACACACCTGCTTCATACACACCTGCTTCTCACACACCTGCTTCACACACACCTGCTTCTCACACACCTACTTCACACACACCTGCTTCACACACACCTGCTTCACACACACACACCTGCTTCACACACACCAGCTTCACACACGCCTGCTTCACACACACCTGCCTGACACACACCTGGTTCTCACACACCTGCTTCACACACTCCCGCTTGACACACACCTGCTTCACACGCACCTGCTTCACACACACTTGCTTCACACACACCTGCTTCTCACACACCCTCTTGACACACACCTGCTTCTCACACACCTGCTTCACACACACCTGCTTCACACACACCTGCTTCTCACACACCCTCTTGACACACACCTGCTTCTCACACACCTGCTTGACACACACCCGCTTGACACACACCTGCTTCACACGCACCTGTTTCACACACACCTGCTTCACACACACCTGCTTCTCACACACCTGCTTCACACACACCTGCTTCTCACACACCTGCTTGACATACACCTGCTTGACACACCATCTACCTGTAGGAACAATCAGCAACGCAACTTCCAGGAAGTTGCATCTCCACTACTCACATCCTCCCCTTGACCTCCCTCACCTGAGCTGAGGTGACCCCAACAACCCCTTCCCAAAGATCAGGGGAGCTTACAATTTAGGTGACCCCCAACTAATTGCACTCTTCCAAAGATGAGATAATCCTGACAGCAAAACATTACATATAAATGAACGAGTGACTGAAGATACAACACTTAGGCTAGGATTTAGTGGTGGTCATGGCGGTGGTAGTAGTAGTAGTAGTAGTAGTAGTAGTAGTAGTAGTAGTAGTAGTAGTAGTAGTAGTAGCATTATAGTAATAGTAGTAGTAGTAATAGTAGTAGCAGTAGTAATAGTAGTAGTAGTATAGTAGTAGTAGTAATAGTCACAGTAGTAGTAGTAGCAATATCAGTAGTAGTAACTAGCAGTAGTGGTAACCAGCAGCAGCAGCAGCAGCAGTAGTAGTATTGCACTAACTTTTTCTCTAACTCCCATCGTTCGGGTATGACCTACTTCCACTGGAAAAACCCGCCTATCAATGTCTTCGACTGCTTCACGTCCCTTACCTGACGCCGGTATACAAGTACCAAGCTTCATACCTGTGTTTCAGATTCTTCAAGACTACGGTGCTCTTCACCAACTGTAAGGCTGGGGGACTGATTACCTCGTTGTTTGTACATAGTTCTACTCTCTTCCCATTATGTCCTCGAATTTGTATTGATAAAGTCACTGGATGGCGAAACGTCTACAATAAAGATACCCATTGTTGCACACATGTCTAATTCTTTATCTTGTCGGTATAGTATACAATAGTATACTATACATATATATACAACAAACGAAGACACATACCGTAACACTAATATTTTTTCTCATATGATGGTATAACATGTATGTTCGTTGTATCCATCGAGGTCACAATATACTCTCAATCATACATAAGACCATCACTTCCAGTGGACCACAGAAAATATCATATGACTCAACAAGGCCGTATTTGAATTACTCAGCAATGGGAATTTTTTTAAGAAATAAAAGAGGAAAAGAATACAAAATGCAGTCAAACTACTCAGCAAAACTGCAGAGAAAAGAGACCGAGGCGAATCTTTCTAGAAGAATTTACGTACGATAAGCACGCTCATAAATTCCAAGAAAATAAGAAGCTGGATACGAAGGACTTATAAAATTAGAGATGAGAAGCCAATGATAATACTCTTCAAGGCACTTGTACTCTCCGGAGTGAAATACTGCCTACACTAACAGCTCTGTTTAAGCCAAGCGAAATTGCAGATCTGGAAAATGCACACAACGTTTTACTGCTGGTATCAGTTCAAAGACTTAAATTATTGGGAACGCCTAAAAACCCTTAAGTTGTATTTCCCGGAGTTCAAGCGAGAAAGATATACCAAAAATAAATACCTGGAAGAAGCCTGAAGAACTGGTTTTAAATTTGCTGACTGTAGTTACTCCTTAAGAGAGTGAGAGGGATGGTGAACACAGCAAAATATCCCCAAGGAAAACACAGGGTTGGAATAAATACAAGAAGAGACAATTCAGCCAGTGTGAAGTGTTATCTGATATAGATCATGTCTGGGACCACTGTTGCAGCAGCCCAGCAGCACAATATGCCTACCTAACTGGAAAGTAAATATTACAGGACAAAAAAAAAAATAACTAAGAAACATGTGAAGGTAAGAAGTGTGTACCAAGAGAGGATACTGATAAGTTCACGAAATTTATTCCTCATGAGCCAGGCAGTGGTGTCTGCTCAGTATGTAGGCAACCAGCACAAGTAGTTTGACTGATCAAACTGTTATCGGAGCAACCTGGCAGGAGTGGCCACAACCTAGGCTACCAGATACCAGTAACCAGTGTGCTACGACAGTACTAGTGTTACCAGGCCACTTACACCTTCTCCTCCTCCTTTTCCTGCTCCTTATCTTCATCTTCCTCCACACGGAAACAGGAGCACTGCGGTATGACTGCTGACTGACTCATGATACTTCATCCTCCACCTCATCCTTACCCTTATTCAACTTCAACTTCAACTTATGACCAGAACTTTGGTAAGAAGGGTAAGGAAGAAGGATGGGTAAGGATAGAAATATGGAAAAAGGATGGGAGGGGGAACGAGGTATGATACAACAGGGAAGTGGCCCAACCACTTTGGTGCAATTTCCCCTCAAGGAAGGTTCCTTGATGTTGGTGAGGGGCTCTTGATTTAGGGAATTGGATCTGTGCTCCAGTTCCCCGAATTAAGCCTGAATGCCTTCCACATCCCCCCCCCCAGGCGCTGTATAATCCTCCGGGTTTAGCGCTTCCCCTTTGATTATAATAATAATAATAATTTGGTGCAATTTAAAAAGTGTGTGTAATAACAGAAAATTACTTACCCATCAGAGTCACACAGATATAACAGATATATAGGTGCATGATTCTGAGTTGGTAGTAGATATACAATTGTGATGAATGGTTTGAAAAACCGACAAGTTGAAGATTGAGACACTTATGCAGCATATGGGAATCTTTATTCAGTGTCTCAATCTTCATCTAGTAGATATACAAGTTGCAATTGCGTTCTTTTTGCGATTGCATAACAAAGATTTCAACGACAAGGCAAGGCGATGATTACATAGACAATTCAGGTAAAATCACTGAGCACGTTGGCTTATTTCAAGGTGGTGTCCCGCCATAGTAAATATAGCGAATTTACAACAGTAGATGTGAAAGTATTAAAGTTATATATCTCCATAATTAGAGGCGATAATATTCTTAGTAGACATAGAAGGGTTCTGGTGTTACTCAATCATCTTCATCTGCAGGGAGGTCGCTCAAGATCACTGGTCGTTGGTAATCGTCTTTATGGATGAAGCGACGCAGCCTCTGTGGAAAAGTCATTCTTTGGGTCCTGTAGGGAGGAGTGTTAATGATATAGGCGGTAGTATTTTCAACTTGGGGAGGATGTTCTCTATCTGATATGTAGAGTTCTTGCATTGCATAGAGTTGCCTCTTCTTCAGCATATCAAGGCGCACATTTAAGACAGCAATATCCTGTTGTATGTGTAAATCTGCCATTTTGATTCTGTCTCTCCTGGTACCCGTAATAAAGCGGAGAGCTCTATTCTGGACCCGCTGCAACCGTAGCATGTTGGTCTTTGTTGTTAATGACATTGGGACACGTGGGTATTCGAGTATAGGTCTTATTATCATTTTATACGTTTTTTGATGTGTGAAGGGGCTTCATTAAATCTATAGAGACTGCTAAGACCGGCTTTGGCTATGTTGATCTTTTTACTGACGTGAGATGTTGAGTAGAGCAGCCTGTCTATTTAATATCCCAAGATCTTGTTAGGGTTACTAATTGCTACAGGTGTACCTCTGATGGAGAAACCCCCCTTGTCTTCGATGGTTGGTGCAAAACATCCTATCGTACTAACAAGAACTTTCTCAGGGTTGGTCGTAATTCTCCATTTCTTTTCCCAATTAGATGTTCGGCGAAGTTCAACATTCATTTTTCTATGACTCTCTCATACTTATATTTTCCTGTTACAGGGGTTGACGAGACGACATGAATAATATCATCTGCAAATTGTGTTATAATTGTATCATTGAACTCCAGTTGAGGAAGATCATTCACATAAATATTGAATAGTATTGGGCTAAGACATGAACCATGTGGGACACCAGCTGTCGGTATAAAAGGTTCTGTCGACCTGCCGTGAAAGGTAGGAATGATTTTTCTTTGAGTTAAGAAGATATATATAAATCTGAGAAAGGTCCAGTTATGGTCAGGTAGGTCAACTAGTTTATATATAAGACCATCATGCCATAAGCTATCAAAAGTTTTATGAACATCTCTGGTGGCAATTAGGGCAAGATTGTCCTGATGTTTCAGGCTCGCTACAGCATCGAAAATAATATTTATTGCATGATGGGTACCTCTATGAGTCCTAAAGCCGAATTGTTTTTCAGTAAAGAGGTGATTAAACTCCATGTAATAGTTCAATCTATTAGAAATAATCTCAAGAACTTTGCCAGTGACTTCAAGTAAGGATATAGGTCGATAGTTTCCAGGTTGGTGGATGTCTTTATGGGGTTTAGCAAGAAAGATCATCCTCGCAGTCTTAAAAACCACTGGAAAATGTCCGGAGGCCAAGATGGCATTAATGATATTGACCAAAGACTGTTTACAATATCTGGGTAGGAACTTTATTTGTTTCATTGTTATTCCAGACAGACCAGGGGCTCTATTTCGCATTCTTCCAATAACCTGACTCATCTCAAGTAATGTAATAGGTCTAGTAAGAGGGTGGGCATCTTCAAGAGTTGATGTATCGATGGAAGGTAGTGGTTGGAGATCAGCTAAGTTCTCATCTCTCCAGTCATTGACTAACTGATAATGGGTATTATTAAATCGGCGACTGTTATTGTGGGAGAGAATTTTCTCCCACACATCACCCATCAAATTAGCCTTACCCTTATTTCACCTCCATCCTGTCTCTCCTCTTACTTCATTCTCAGTGTCATCCATCACTTTACTTCCTCTACCAGCTCATTCTTATTCCCCATAATTTCATCCTTCATCGTCCTTTTTTTCCTTCTCCTTCCTCCTTCCTTCCTCATCGTGTGCCTCTTCCATCTCTGCAGTTGATCGTAGATCAAGTCTTCCTTGTTGCAGTGTGTTGGTCAACTACACAAGAGCTTAATGAAGATATTTCTGCCAAATGGACCCTGCAGCCCACGTCTTTACTCACAATTATTTTGTCTCACCGTGGGTAATCATAGACAAGTTGATCCATAAATCGAGGCGGCTGTCATAGTTAACATTAACCCTGTCAATAATTTTACAAGGGAAGGAGTGGGGTAGTCTAACGCTATTTAACTGCCAGAGACACCTTTACACTTACCACGGGCGTGATCAGAACTCACACAGGCCGCATCCTCAGCCAAAACGGAGAGAGAGAGAGAGAGAGAGAGAGAGAGAGAGAGAGAGAGAGAGAGAGAGAGAGAGAGAGAGAGAGAGAGAGAGAGAGAGAGAGAGAGAGAGAGAGAGAGAGAGAGAGAGAGAGAGAGAGAGAGATTTTCCCGCGCTGACTAGCGTTTCTTGTACATGTACGTTTTCCCCGCGAACGCAGTCAGCTGATTATCAGCTGTCTGCCACGTGCTCAGCGGACCTGCCTGTCGCGTATGAGACACTTCAAGTGCTTTGTGCTACCGTCTGCAGATTCTTCCTGCTTATCCAGGGTAAAACACTGCAGTGCCTCTCCACCCGCATTATGTGCCAGTCATCACCTGCTACTAGGTTAATACAGCTAAACTCCTGTAAATTCATCTGTGTAAAAAAAAGAATGCTTCTTCTACAGATGCTTTTACTGATATTTTAATTTTCTATAGTTGTTTACATTAAGGGTAATAATATTTACAGGTAAAGATTTAATGTAGGATAACCCGACTAGGGTAAATAAGATGGTTTAAGTCGTCGGGTCGTCTGCTGGCTACACTCATGGACACCTGCGGATCTGGGTTCCAATCCTGTTGCTGCGATATTTTTTTGCATATACTATCACCTGTTTCTGAGAGGGGCATTGAGTCGTGAGGCCAGAACATACACGAAGAAAATGAAATGGCTGGAGACCATCCTTGAGGCTCACTGGTGTGCCAGGCGTTTCGAGAAACGACTTGCAGTCCAGTAGGTTGCCTAACATTGTGAGTGGTTTAAGGCGTCAGGTCGGCGGCTAACTACACCTGTGGAGACTCGCCCATCTGGGTTCGAATCCTGCAGGCTGCGATATTTCTTTGCATATACATTCAGTAGTTTCTGCTCTTCCGTAATTTCTCATTGTGATATTACCTGTTTACTGGGATCTTATTTCATATAATATAATATATATATATATATATATATATATATATATATATATATATATATATATATATATTATATTATATATATATATATATATATATATTATATTATATATATATATATATATATATATATATATATATATATATATATATATATATATATATATATATATATATATATATATATATATACACATGAGTGAGTGTGAAGAAACTGTTGCTTATAAATCTCTATTTATAAACATAAATTCTTCACTAGCAAAACACTTGCATTTCCTCTTTGTTCTGGACTGCTATTTCATCAATGATGTTCTCACCTTTGTTTTAAGTCAACAGACTAAACGCCACTATATTATACAACTCCATTTTATTGAAAATTCATTGCAATATTACAAATCTTCAATCGCATCAGCAAAAATCCTTCAGAAAATCCCGTTTTAATATCCATATTAAAATAATGTTAATTCTTCAAACACAATTAAAAGGAAGACATACTGAAATCGTTTAAATGACTGTTCAAATAAGTTTGCCCATAGTTCCTTGTACAATCTGATTTGTGCATGTTAGACTAACACCCCGGACAAGGTCAGTAATGTTTTCTGACCTCACTTGCAGGTAATTACAGCACTTGTTCCGATGTTCATCCAAATCAGGATGTTACAAGAGTCCAATAATTTGACTCATTTAAGGAGTCAAAAATCTAATATACAACGATATACAATGTCATCAGTTGTATGATGTATCTTTTTCTAATTACCAAAGTAATTTTACTCATTCTGTATTCAAGCAAAAGATCTCTTTTTTATACAAAAACAAAAGCAATCAGTGGCAAGTTGGTACTTACCAAGAGGTGAGGTGATGCTTTTCACTGATCACGCACACACAAACATCACCAAGAGGTGATGTTTGTGATGTTTTTTTTACTGGTCACACACGGACATCCTCATGACGAGGTGGTGATGGTTGTGATGCTTGCCACTGGTTACACACGGACATCCTTACCTGCAAGAACACAATAATGACATCGATTAATTTTCATTAATTTAAGTCTATTTAAAAGTGTATACAATTAAAATCACAAGAATAAAGGCCAAACTACGAAGAGTAAATTCATTTCATATATATATATATATATATATATATATATATATATATATATATATATATATATATATATATATATATATATATATATATATATATATAACCACCCTGGGAGGTACTACCGTCCTGCTAAGTGAGTGTAAAACAAATACCTGCAATTGTTTTATATGATGGTAGGATTGCTGGTGTCCTTTTTTCTGTCTCATAAACATGCAAGATTTCAGGTACGTCTTGCTACTTCTACTTACACTTAAATCACACTACACATATATGTACAAGCATATATATACACACCCCTCTGGGTTTTATTCAATTTTCTTTCTAGTTCTTGTTCTTGTTTGTTTCCTCTTATCTCTATGGGGAAGTGGAACAGAATTCTTCCTCCATAAGTCATGCGTGTTGTAAGAGGCGACTAAAATGCCGGGAGCAAGGGGTTAGTAACCTCTTCTCCTGTATAAATTACTAAATTTAAAAAGAGAAACTTTCGTTTTTCTTTTTGGGCCACCCTGCCTCGGTGGGATACGGCCGGTTAGTTGAAAGAAGATTATATATATATATATATATATATATATATATATATATATATATATATATATATATATATATATATATATATATATATATATATATATATATATGTATGTAAGAGAAGTATGTGGGGTTGTAAGAGAAGTAAATGCGAGGGTCTTGGCAAGAGGCGTGGAGTTAAAAGATAAAGAATCACACACAAAGTGGGAGTTGTCACAGCTGCTCTTTGCTGATGACACTGTGCTCTTGGGAGATTCTGAAGAGAAGTTGCAGAGATTGGTGGATGAATTTGGTAGGGTGTGCAAAAGAAGAAAATTAAAGGTGAATACAGGAAAGAGTAAGGTTATGAGGATAACAAAAAGATTAGGTGATGAAAGATTGAATATCAGATTGGAGGGAGAGAGTATGGAGGAGGTGAACGTATTCAGATATTTGGGAGTGGACGTGTCAGCGGATGGATCTATGAAAGATGAGGTGAATCATAGAATTGATGAGGGAAAAAGAGTGAGTGGTGCACTTAGGAGTCTGTGGAGACAAAGAACTTTGTCCTTGGAGGCAAAGAGGGGAATGTATGAGAGTATAGTTTTACCAACGCTCTTATATGGGTGTGAAGCGTGGGTGATGAATGTTGCAGCGAGGAGAAGGCTGGAGGCAGTGGAGATGTCATGTCTGAGGGCAATGTGTGGTGTGAATATAATGCAGAGAATTCGTAGTTTGGAAGTTAGGAGGAGGTGCGGGATTACCAAAACTGTTGTCCAGAGGGCTGAGGAAGAGTTGTTGAGGTGGTTCGGACATGTAGAGAGAATGGAGCGAAACAGAATGACTTCAAGAGTGTATCAGTCTGTAGTGGAAGGAAGGCGGGGTAGGGGTCGGCCTAGGAAGGGTTGGAGGGAGGGGGTAAAGGAGGTTTTGTGTGCGAGGGGCTTGGACTTCCAGCAGGCATGCGTGAGCGTGTTTGATAGGAGTGAATGGAGACAAATGGTTTTTAATACTTGACGTGCTGTTGGAGTGTGAGCAAAGTAACATTTATGAAGGGATTCAGGGAAACCGGCAGGCCGGACTTGAGTCCTGGAGATGGGAAGTACAGTGCCTGCACTCTGAAGGAGGGGTGTTAATGTTGCAGTTTAAAAACTGTAGTGTAAAGCACCCTTCTGGCAAGACAGTGATGGAGTGAATGATGGTGAAAGTTTTTCTTTTTCGGGCCACCCTGCCTTGGTGGGAATCGGCCGGTGTGATAATAAAAAAAAAATAATATATATATATATATATATATATATATATATATATATATATATATATATATATATATATTTATATATATTATTGTACCCACGGAACAAGTGATATTGATCAATAACAACACTGCACTAGCATGGGTTCGACTCCTTGGCTAGTGCATTGTTGTTATTGATATATATATATATATATATATATATATATATATATATATATATATATATATATATATATATATAGGGAGGTACCACCTCTAGAACTTTACTGGGGACCCTCATCCTCAGATAAGACAATAAACGTACCTCAGGGAAAACTCAAGATTCTCCCCGGAGCGGTTTGAATATTTTCTTCTCCTATCACCCCATACAATTTATATTATATATGTACTTTATTAATAGACAGAATATACTGATAGACAACACAAACATGAGTACAGGTGTATTTGTGGCAGTGAAGCAGCAGACCGATTCGGGTACCATGGTCTTGTGTGCCGTAAATTCGAGGGAAAGATTGCAAGACATGAGGAGGTTAATAACATTATCAAGAGGAGCCTCACAACAGCTGGATGCCCAGCAGTAAGGGAGCCACCCCAACTATGCAGATCTGATGGCAGCCAGAAGCGTCCAGATGGTATCACCCTTCAAGCCTGGACAGATGGGAAGCAGGTGGTGTGGGACTGTACATGTGCGTCTACCTTGGCTGATACCTATCTCCAATACACCAGGGAGGAAGGAGGGGCAGCTGCCAGCTTCAGGGAGTCCCAAAAGTCTAGAAAATATGGAGAACTTGCCCATCATTATATGTTTGTTCCCGTAGGCTCAGAGACCCTTGGCTCATGGGGAAAGAGTGCATCTAAATTCCTTAAGGAGCTGGGAAAAAGACTCGTCAGGGTAACTAGGGATCCCAGGGCAGCTAGTTTTCTGTTCCAGCGGCTCAGTGCGGCTGTTCAAAGGGGTAATGCCTGCTGTATTTTGGGCACACGCCCCAGCTCTGAGGAGCTGGATGAGATTTTCGCCTTATAATCGGTGATACACACGTAACAACATGTACCTTATATGCCACCTTTATATCAACAATGTATCTCTTAAATCTTCTGTACCATATTATGTAATAAAATATTCCTATTGGTAAAAAAAATATATATATATATTAAAAGATGGGGTGGTAGGGGAAGTGGAATATTCAAACGGCTTCAGGAAGAAATCCAAATATTCTTCCTTGAAGCCTTTTATCCACTTCTCCGAGGCTATGGGTCCCACAATTTACACCAGAGGTGGACCCCATCGTATATAATATATATATATATATATATATATATATATATATATATATATATATATATATATATATATATATATATATATATATATATATATATATATATAGGGAGGTACCACCTCTGGAACTGTTCTTGGGACCCTCAACCTCAGAGAAAAGAATAAACTTGCTTCATGGAAAACTCAAGGTTCTCCCTGAAGCTGTTTGAAAATATTCTCCTACCACCCCCTATATTTAAATATATATTTTATTTAAAGACAAAATACATTGACAAAATACAATAGGAGGTAAAACAACATAGATAACAGCTCAATTTGAATACTTCATCCAGCTCCCCGGCGGTGGGCCGCGTGCCCAGAATGCTGCAGGCATTTTCCCTCTGGATCGCAACACTGAGTCTCTGAAAAAGGAAGCTGGCCACCCTGTGATCCTTGGTTTCTATGAAGAGTTTTTCACTCAGCTCTTTGAGGAACTTTAAAGCACACCTGTGCCATGCTCCAAGGGTCTCCGACCCTATTGGGATGAAGTTATAGCAAGGGGTAAGGTCTTCATATTCGCAGGCCTTCTGGGTCTCCCTGTAGCTGGCAGCTCTACCCCCTTCAGCTACGGAGTTTGGCAAGTAGGTGTCTGCCAATGTGGCGGCACATATGTAGTCCCAGGCAATCTGCTTTCTATCCTTCCAGGGTAGCATAGTGGCTCCATCAAGAGCACTAGAAGAAGACATGGATTACTCTGGGTTGTTAACCCAGAGGGTTAAAAATCAGGGTAACCCAAGAAAGCCAAGCAGTGTAGCTTATTTTCGTAAGAGTTCCTTCCATCCACTCCCCCAGGATGCGACCCACAACACCTCACTATCAAGTACAGTTTCTGCAACCAGGTCAGTTTTTTCACTCATCGGTACCATTCAAGATGACAAACTGTAGTTTAGGTGTTCAGAAATGATCTACCCATTGATAATATTCTCATGTGATAACCATATGTGTGTCAGCTTGGTCATAGTTATGAGCCACTGAATGTATCAGCCCAGCACAACAACATTTAAAGCCATAAAACAGGTTTAGTCTAACAAAATAAAGTCGCCTATTTGCCGAGTACATTTTCTTTGTTATTGTGTACATCTGAGTTAAACATCTACCCTAGAACAGTTCTGGGGACTTGTGGATGCTCTGACACCTTTAATATTACAAAAAAAAAAATAATTTAGCATGAGTGAAATTTAATTGCATTAGCAACATTAGCAATTAGATAATCAAAATTTGTTTTATACACCGTCAACTTTAAGCAGCATTATGGCAGTAACACTGGGAGTTTTTTTTTTTTTAACTCTAAAAGCTTATGACTTGTGTGGAAAGACACTTATGGATAGTTCCGGACATTTATTTTTTTTTTTATATTTTTATTTAAAACAACACAATACATTAAATAAATAAAAGAACACAGTATCAGTTCTTACTCAAAATTATAAATCTCATTGTCCAAATGAACACAGACGATTAACGTTGTGTTGTCACACCTGTCCCTCATCCCATATACATTACATCCAATGTAACTATGTTAAGTAAGATTACATCATTATTATTATAACCAAGGAAAACCCAAACCTACAATCTGCATTATTTTTTCCACTTTGTTATTTATATATTATTAATCCACATAATCTTCAAACTCCTTTACAATTCTCATTATTGCCAGTGCCGACACAGCTGACACTTCTACCCCCCCCCCTCATTATTGCCAGTGCCGACACAGCTGACACTTCTACCCCCCCCCCCCGTATGTACAGTCCCCATTCTAAATAACATACATTAATTTCCTAATGAATGGTCATTGAAAACAATTTCTACTAAAATAACCCAACCCAGCAGACTTCCAAACAAAAACAGTCAGGGCCATTATAAGACATGTAGGAACGAGTCCTGCAATCATATATGTATACATATACGCATGCATATACACATACGTGTATGTGCACTTATTCATAAGAACAAACTAAATCATACATAGAAATAAATCGCTAAATGACTTGTCTGCAAATAAACTAAATATTACAATCTATGATAGAACTATACAAAGACATTGGTTCCCCCAAACACACCTACATACACAAAGTTAATGTTACTGATTAACACAATATATAATAGGACCTTCCATACAAAATAAGGGGATATATAAACCCCATCAAAAACTTATATATTTAAGTACATAGTGCATAATGTACATATTCAATACAATAATAAAAAAAAGAGGTGTATGACAAGGCTAAATCTATCTTCAGATTAAAAATATATAAGACAAAACCTCACATTATACATATAAATATAAACCTTCCTATATAAAATGATTCTTATAACAATAAGGGAAAACCGAAAATCACATACAACTTTTGACTCTGTGATTTTACAAAAATTCATAAGGTCTACATACTCCTACAATAAACTTTACCCACATCAACCACCGTGCAAACCAATCAACCATACCTCACCAGGCTTCAAATCACACCAAGAGGGCGCACCACTGAAGAGACCAACCCCTTGCCTCTCACCCCATACTCAAACGGAGTAAACGTTCAACAGTAAGTCCACGATATCCCTCCGGAAAACTAATTACCCACCTTCCCCCATATAATTGTTTGTTCCTACATGCTGTCCTATAAAAACTCGCCGCCAACGCTTTTATCCTAATGTTCCCCTCCACCTCCCTCATCCCCCAAGAAACATACAAGTAATCAACTATTACATATCTGATAGCCCTTCCCACCTCTTTGGGTACCCCTTCCATATCTAACATTAAAGCCCTAAGGGGTGATATCTTTCCCCCCCCCAATAAAAAGAAAACCCTCTTCAACCACAATCTTACCACCTCCAACGCAGAACAAAAATATACTACATGAAAAGCCGTCTCAACTTCCCCACAAAAAACGCATGACGCCTCTTTCACAAAACCCATTCGTCTTAGCACCTCTTTCGATGCTAACGTCCCCATAAGAAATCTATATACTAATTCCCTCGCTCTTGCCGGTATTCTTAATTTACTAAATTCCACCCATATCACTCTCCAATCATATGTGGGATACACTGCCATCCCTTGCATTGATTCCTGACGACGACCCACACCCACTAACCGTTTTACCTTGAGTTTTTTAACATTGCGAACCTTTAACATAAACCGCAACATGTCTTCACACTCCACTAAGTCCCTGCCACCCCACCATTTGCGGATATCCCCCATCACCTCCCCCACCCGAAGACCCCTTTCCCCCGCTGCCCGAATATACCTCTGCTTCACATATAGCGCCTTCACCCTAGACCCTAATGCAATCAATCCCAGTCCTCCCTGCCTTACCGCAGTCATTACTACATCTTTGCCCAACCACGCCCTCCCATAGCCCCACACATACCTTAAGACCCTTCTTTGCATTTCCATAATATCCTGACTCCTTAATGGGTAAATTTCCGCCACTCCCCACACCTTACTATAAATCAGCGTATTTACCACCACAACCCTTTGATGCAAGGTTACATCCCCGGCCCTTAGACCCCTCAGCCTACTCAAAGCTCTGTCCATTACCATTTCTGAATTAACCCTCCTGCTCTCCTGTGCATCTGCCAAAAACAAAATCCCACAAATCTTTAGCCTATCTACAGTTATCCAACCAAACTCCTCCCCCAAGGTCCCTCCTACCCAAGCGCCTACCTCCAACAACCGTGATTTCTGCTTATTAACTCTCATCCCAGTAGCATTCCCAAAAATCTCAATTACCCTTCCCACTTTTCTTAAATCTTCAATCCCATTAAGTAAAACAGTTGTATCATCTACATAACCAACAATATTCCCACAATATCCTCCACTCTCCCCCAACCTTCCCATCCCACCATCAACCAGAACATAGAAAGGATTCTGCATACATGCAAAGAGTATTTGGGAGAGTGGACACCCCTGCCTTAAAACCCCTTCCCATGCTTACTGAACTACCCAACCTCCCATTTACCTGTACTCTCATTGATGCATTCTCATACAAAGTCCTCACCCATCCAACCACCCTCCCTCCAAAACCCATTCTCACCATACTCTCAATCAAAAATTCCCTATCCACATAATCATAAGCTTTCTCCCAATCCAGACCTAGAATACCTCCCTTATTACTACCCTCAAGGAAATCCCGAATACGACCATGACCTACCCGCATACTCCTCCCCGGGATACCAAACTGTCCCCCATGTATCACCGACCCCATGACCTTCTTCAGTCTATTACCCAAAATTTTCGCAAAAACCTTGTAATCAGCACACATCAAAGATATTGCACGGTAAGCACTCAACTCTCTACCCCCCCCCTTCTTTGGCACCAAAACTATGACACCTGTACTTTGCGATATGCCCAACTTCCCACTAGTTAACATATGGTCCAATAGCCTAACAAAACACTGCCTAATACACCCCCAATGTGCTCTATAAAAATCATTTGGTATACCGTCTATCCCTGGTGTTTTCCCGGTACTCATCCCGAAAACTGCCTCTTCCACCTCAACCTCACTTATACCAACCTCCAACCCCATTCTATCCTGCTCACTTAAGACGCTATGGAACCCCCCTTCAAAAATACCCTCCCAGGAACCCCCCTCCCTCCAACTCCATTTCTCTCTAAACCAACTATCAGCATAGAGACTCATACTTTCCGTATTGGATAGGACTCGACCCATTGGATACCCTCCCACCCCAGGGCTTGTCTCCAATTGTAGAATGGTGGTTACACTCTGTCGGTCCCGAAATTTACGTAAAACATACCCAGACGGCTTATCACCCCACAAAACATCCTCTAACCCCGCCCTAACCCTAATTGCATCAAACCTATCATTGTGTAATTCAGCTATTCTACTCCGCAGTCTGTCCATATCATCCCTCCTACCACCTCCCCCAACATAACAATCTTGCAACTGTCCCTCCAGATAATTTTGCAACCCAAAACGCCACCTCGCCTCCTCTCGTCCCCTAGCCTTAAAAAAATTCGCTATTCCAGGTTTTGCCTGCATTTCCCACCAATCCAACAGATCTATCTCCCTGTTCCTAGCCTCCCAAAAAGGCAACCACCAATCACTGAAAAAAGGCCCCTCCCCCTCCTCCTTAAGAAGCCTTACATTTAATTTCCAGTACCCAGAATAAATACGCACCACTCCATCCCACATCAAATCTGCTATTACCGCTCTGTGATCAGAAAACCCCACATCGAAGGTTTGCACCCTCACAACATCTATACCCTGCTTAATATAAATTCTGTCTAATCGCGCTTCATATCCCCTACGGACGAACGTGTGCTCCACTAGGTAACCCCCCCTCCCCACCACATCAACAACCCCAATATCTCGCAATACATCCCTCAGCACACTCAGCACACAACCCGCCCCTCTCGGTTCGACATCACCACTCCTAATCACACAATTCCAATCACCTCCTATTACTGTTATAGCAGGCAAACCTCTCAAGTGATACAGCAATACTTCTCTGACAAAATCTACTTTTACCCTGATATTACTAGTTGCTGGCATGTAAACTCCCACGAAACTAACTCGACTCTCACCCCAGACGCCATCCACCCTCACGATCCTCCCACCCCCCCCCTCTTCCCAACCGATGACACGCAAGGGGCTGGTCTCCTTTACCGCAACTGCTACCCCACCTTTCAATTGCAAACCACTGGTTACATACATCCGATATCCTTTCACCCTCAACACACTACCAGCCCTGTGATTATGCTCTTGCAAAAAGCATATGTCAACATCAAACCGCCTTAAAAACCACTCCAACCAAACTTTCTTGACCTCAGTTTTAAGTCCATTAACATTAAGCGTAACACATCTGAAAATTACAGAAGGGGCGGCTTTCCCCTATGCCTCTGGGATTTACCCACTGCACTTTTCATATTACGTGTTCCTTTGCCACTCGAGTTTTCCTGTGCAGTCACTTCCCCCCTCCCTTTCCCAATTTGCAACTCAGGCACACCTCTACCACTGTGTGTCCTCGGCTCCACAACCGCTGCCCATGACTTCTTCCCCGGCCTCTGCCCTGGGGTAATGACCTCATCTATCTCTGATGCCGCAGTTCGTTTCCTAGAACTCACACTTACACACATATCACCCTCAGACAAATCCTCCTGGTGTACCTCCACGGCCACCACATGCTCCCGCCCAATCTTACTCAAGTCTTCCTCAACAATTTGTTGTCCCACCAAAGTTCCAGCTTCACATGAACTGAGGACACCTTTTGCACAGGGTTCCTCCTCATCCAAAAAATCCTTGATCACATCTGCCAATAACCCATCCTGGGTTGAAGCTTCCTGGACGAAAGTCTCCTCAGATGTCACATTCAACTCCCCCGACGCCCCTGGGAGAGTGACACATGTCTCCGCCGTCGCCACCTCCCGGTCGACCTCTTCGCTCCAGAGGTCATTCCTCCGGCCTCCCGAGGCATCAGAGCCAGGCACCAAATTACACGACTGTTGAATCACAATTGGAGTGTCGAGAATTCGAGAAGCCCGCCTCCTAGGACACTGGGCTGCCATGTGCTCATAAGAGCTACATAGACGACATGTTTTCCGTTGCCCAGCATAGTACACATAAACCTGTGTTCTACAACCGATCATCGTAACATAGGATGGTATAGGCCTTGTTAAGGTCATTTTAAGGGTGTAAGAACCTTCCGGCATTCCTTCATATGGACCATCCCTCCACACCCCCATTGTTGCAGAATGCACTGTCCCATAACTTCGAAAAAACTCCTGCAGGCCATAAGCCGTAGCCTCGAAGGGTACATTCCGTACCTTCACCCATGTGAAGTACTTAGAGACGTCATGTAACACAACATCCATCGTTGAATTCACACTCATGCGTTGTTCCTGGTAATGCTCGACAATTCGTGTGTAGTAATCGACTCGTAGAAATTTCACAAAGATTCTTGTTAAACCATTAAGGGCGACGCCATACAATTCCTCGTTGGGAATACCATATGTATCCCTGATGATGTTAGGGAGAAGGACGTTCATCGTATCTCCACTTAACGTACCACGAACCAGCTCTATGCAGATAGTATTCACTCTCCGTACTGTATGTTCCGCCATGTTGATATCCCAATGAGCAGCGCACGTCCTCACTACTCAATGGTTGTTGCTGAACTAAGGTAGCTCGCCTGAAGACAGCAGAGGGGTGCCGAGACAACCTCACTCCACCGTGGTCAGGCAGCGAATGATGAAATTTAATTGCATTAGCAACATTAGCAATTAGATAATCAAAATTTGTTTTATACACCGTCAACTTTAAGCAGCATTATGGCAGTAACACTGGGAGTTTTTTTTTTTTTAACTCTAAAAGCTTATGACTTGTGTGGAAAGACACTTATGGATAGTTCCGGACATTTATTAAAGGAAACATTTTGCCACGAGTGGCTTCTTCAGTACTAATAAATGTCCTCAACTGTACTTAAGTGTCTTCCACACCTTGTCGGTATCACAATTCCATTTCTCTTAGGACTTATGTATTACGTAATTTTATTTTGGTGACTTCTAAATTTAATGATAATGACGTTATACAACTAAATTTGCTTAATACAAAGGTTGCCACAGTAATAAGTTTATTTCAATATATCCCATGTAAACTTATGATCAACACTTAAAATGTAACGAACATATTTTAAGATTTAAATGGGAAAATATTCGTGTCAACATTTCAGTGTTCGTGTTCAGTGTTTGAAGTATATTTGCTTCATCTCTCCATTTTATGTATATGAAACTGCAGTTTGTCACCTCTCCATTATCTTCATTATCAGGATCAAAATCACCAAATTCCACTTCAACTTCTTCTTATCGTCAGTTCTTTGTTTGGTACACTTCTACATGTGTTGGTGCGCTTCAGCCAGGCACGTACAATCTGGAAGTTGTTCATGCTACAACACAGTATCTGGTGCTGGAGAGACTGGCGTCCATTCTGTGGTAAGACTGCCATCAACTGTGGTCCAGCCACATCTTTCTGGGTCTGCCACAGCCAACTGACTCACTAGGCATCACCTCCACATCGCAGTGTGATAGTCTGCATGAAGGACATCCATGCGAATTGACTGTTTGTGTGGTGGAAGTTGACTGGATTCCACCACTTCAAGTTTTGCACAAACGAGGTGATAGCGAAGCTCACTGATGTCATGGGTGGTGATTGAGGTTCATTCTATACACTAAGTTTTCCAGATTCTCAAACAGGTATGAAGACACATCCCGTGCATCACTAGTACTGTGTTTTGACAACTGAAAAATGATATGGTGATACCAATAAGATGTGGAAAAAGACACTTATGTACAGTCCAAGACACTTATTAGAGGAAACGTTTCGCCACATGTGGCTTCTTCAGTCTGAAGAAGCCATATGTGACGAAATGTTTCCTCTAATAAGTGCCTTGAATTGTACATATATGTCTTTTTCCTGATATATTCTATGATTAACCAACATTCTTGAAGCTAACAAAATTTCCTGAGAGGTATTGCTTTCCTTCCCAGATTATTCAACATCTTACCAAAAGATATCAGAAACACTGCTGGGACAAGTGAAGAAGTCTTCAAGAAGAAATTGGACAAGCATCTTCACCAAGTGCCAGATCAATCAGGTTGTGATGGGTATGTGGGCTGCAGGCCATCAATAGCAACAGCCTGGTTGACCAGGCAAGCACCAGACGAGCCTCGACCATTGCCGGGGTCCGGAATTAGAAAAAAATACCAGAATTCGTCAAAGGTAAAGAAATTTAAGCGTATTCACTTCCCACGGCCAACGAACGCACTGTGTCATAGCCAGCAAAGGCATTAGTCAGAAGAGATTCTGGCACATACTGTCTTCGGTCCTGGCTTACTTCAGTTTGCAAATCTACTCTGAGTGCATGACATGCTTTTGCAAACTTACATATATACAAAAGTTGTGCATATGTAGCGTTCCTCTAAATTCAGCCTTCAGTTTGTGACGGATGTTCTTCTTTGTGGAGACTTTCACTTGGGTGACACTAAAAACATGCATACCTAGCACCAGTTTAGACGTGAGGTCAGTCAGAGGTTCCACAGCCGGATTACGCACAGTTATTCTGTGATGAATGTAAACAGTTCAATGAACGATTTCTCCGCGACCTCATACTTTGCCCCATCAACATCAATGTTACTTCTATATCAGCTACACTGCTGGCTGTACCAGCAGCATCCTATGTGCACAGACGGTACCAAAACCTCAGGCAGCGGTCTTCAACAGCAACCAGTTCTCTGCTGACAATGGCAACCATTCTCTTGTCCATCTTCCTGACTACAACTTTCGTGATTTTCTCATTTGCATTTAGCTCATTGTAATATGTAAGAGCATTTCTTGTATTCTGGTCTCTCATGTACTTGTTTGTTTTTTTACAAAAGATGCATTTTCCTTCATAAACTGCTTGTATTGGCGAGGGCCTTGCCCCATCTGAGAGATATTCTTTGATAATGTCATCATGAAGCTTTTTCATGGTCAAGATGCTTCAACATCTTTGCTAGTTCACTTGTGGTATCTCTCCACCAGGCAAGTCTTTTGCTATCTATATGATTGCAGCATAGCATATGATTTCAGCAGTTCTCTGGAGAGATTTCCATGAGTCCATGCTTGCTGCTGATATCAAGTTTGAGCCTTGATCTTGAGTTGGTCGGTGAATTAGATAACCTCCTCCTCCACTCTACGTGTCCTCCTCAGCTCTTCATCAGTGTCCTGTCTCAGTGACAAAGTTTATACTCAGTTAGAAATTAGTGACCCAAATAAACAACAAAAAGGCACAATAACGTGACTTGAACAATACACAAATAACCCGCACATAGGAGAGAGGAGCTTACGACGACGTTTCGGTCCGTGTCGGTCCAAGTCGGACCAAAACGTCGTCGTAAGCTCCTCTCTCCTATGTGCGGGTTATTTATGTAGTGACCCAAACCTATATAAACACAGACTCGATTTAAAGAAATTAATCAAGGAATTTGATTGAACGATTACCGTGTTTAAAATCATATGAACATTAACATATTACTATAGTTCATTTAGCTACATAACGTAATAACTCTTGGCGTGATGACCCCAACTGTACTGACACTATAGGAATGATATGATTTTATGTTCCTCTGTTCCTTCAGAAAAAGAGAAATTATCTTAACTTTGGACTTTTAGCTTGGTTGGTAGCGTCCTCACCTCACACACAGAGGGTCTGGGATCAATCCCCGACACGGGCGAACCGTTGGGCATTTTTCCTTATACCTGCTGCTCCCCCCTGCTCACCTAGCAGTAAGTAGGCATGAGGGTTTTAGTAGACTGTTGAGTGGCATCCTGGGAGACAAGATTAACCTACCTTGTCAGAAATGGTCTGCATAACCAGGGACTTTCTATATAGTGTGCCAATGATCTCATCTAGGTCTATAATAGTTGTATAATGTATATGTAAAAATAAAAATGATTATTATTATTATTAATTTATTTTATTTTATTAATTTAATTATTATTATAATTTTAATTATTATAATTATTATTATTATCATTACCAATTTAACCCGAAAGAGTCATACAACACTGGACAACAACAACAACAACAACGGAGAAAGTGGTAACTACACTTCTGGGAAGCCTAAAACGGTTCGTAGGGACGATGAAAATAAACGTCTTGCTTCCTGCTGGCCTCCTTCCCCTCAAAAGGTATCTAATCCTCCTTAAAACACCCGGAAGGCTTCACAGGCACCTTGATCCTGCTTATCCTGTCTTCCGCGTCCTCCCACCTACGCTCACCTGCTCCCTCTTGACCGTCGCACACACCTGTACACCTGTTCCCACTCGCCACAGTTTGTACCTTATCCAGGGTTATTAATGCGCTCTGTGTGATGTGTGTAGACGGAAGAGTTTCT